>NW_005179057.1:0-38534 GCF_000350225.1 Chondrus crispus
CAATAAATATAGGGAGCGACCGCCGGCGGAGGGGACGAAGACAGGCAACCCTCCACCGACGGTCGACCACCCAGCTTACTCTACTCACACCGCCGTTCCGCGAGTAGTTACCACCGAGCGGGTAGTGGACGCGCGCGACACCGCGGCGAGCTGCGATCCGCCTCCGCCTGTCAGTACCGGATCGTCAACCGGTACTGCTCCGGGGCGTCGAGGCGTCGATCCGCTCGCCTACGCACGCGTCCCCGCCGACCACGCTCTACCACCCGCTACCGGCCCGCTTCCGGTGGCGTTGGTTGGTTCAAGACCCTCGGTACGCCGATCCGGGGTCTTCCGCCGAACATCGCGAACACCCCTCCGCCGTGTGTGGGGTGTTTATGCGACACTGGTCTCCCGACCGAGAAGACCTTCAAGATCACGCCGAGAAGGTTGTCCTTTACCTCCGCGTCCGTACGCGTTGAGATGAGCGCCGAGTACCCGACCTCGATCCGATCAGAGCCGGCGGATGTGCGAGAGGCCGCGCTACGCGTCCAAGTGGGCGACGGCGACGCAGGTCCTCGGGACCGCGAACCGTCGCCCGACCTCTCCGAAAGACGCGCTCGCGCGATGTACGATCGCATCGCCGAGTACATCGAGGATGTCCGAACATCTCTCCGTATCGACGTCTCCGACAGCGTCTACGCCCGCTGTATGGAAGAGTTGCGCTCCCTCCGCGAAGGAAGGTTCGAGCGCGTAACTCAGTCCTTGGAGAACCTGCGCGCACTCGTCGACCAGCTACACGCCCGTGTGGCGCTGGTCGAGAACGCGCGCATTGATTCCCCCGCCGTAGAGGTTGCGGTTCGACCCGCGAGTGCAAACTCCGGGGTTCGACGAGACCCGCAACCCTTCCCATCTGCCGAACAGATGGGAGCGTTCGCGCACATGGCGGCAAAACTTAACTCAACGCGCCGCCGTGCCCGTGAGATGGAACAGACTTCGGCCGAGAGGCCGCCCGGAGCCTCCTCGAGTAGGCCCGGTGCCACTGTTCCTCCGGTTGCATCCGGATCGCAAGAGTGGCCCCCAGCTGGTGCCGTCACCAGCCGGAGGGCGGAGGACATCAAACCGACGGCGGACACGAACTTCGCGTCCGAGACTCAAGCCCTGCCGCATGTCCCCGGAAGCATGCGGCAGTCACGACGGGTACCGACCGAACTCGACCAGGGCCGTGGAGAAGTCGCCCGCGGATCAGGGGAACCGATTCTCCCCTTCGATCCTCGCTGGGGCCGCTACCAGCCGGCGGATCTTACCGCGCATCCCGGCCCCGTCGACATCCGAACGTTGCCCGTCACGCCGTTCGGAACGTTGGGTCCCGCCGAACCTGGGGTCGAGCCCGTCCACACCATGATACAGGAGTTCAGCGCCGTCGCGAACTACCGGATGTATCGGTTGGACAACACCTCGAGGCTCGTTACCTCGGGTGACGCGGGACGGATCGCCAAGTACGTCCAACGCTGCCGTGGGCTCCGCCCCACGATGAAGAGCTTCGATGGTACTGATGCGATTCAGTTGCTCCCGTTCCTGAAGGATATCCGGATTACCTTCAATGCCCAGCACCTGACCGAAGGTGTGGCAGTCCGTGTCTTCGCTCACTTCCTCGAGCGAGACGCGGAGCGGTTGTATACGAGTTACACCATGCGCGGCCTCCGCGCCGGCCAGCTCCACGACGATACGAGCTGGCCTGGTCTCGTCAACCAATTTATCAAACGCTACCTAACCGACGACGTCTTAGGGGAAGCGTTTGATGCTGTCGCGTCGGCGCGACAGCTTCCTCACGAAACCGAGAACACGTTCGCGGACCGGCTGGAATCCGCCGCGTTCCGATGCACGGCCGTGTTCTCAGAACAAGCCCTCGCGCACTACTTCGTGCGCGGGTTGTCTACTGCGACCCGGGCCGCAGTGGAAGAGACGATGCAAAGGTTGCCCGGACAACAGAAGACCGAACTCTCAACGATTCGCCGTATCGCAACGGCTGAGGGAACAACCTACCGCGCCCGCCGCGGATTGCCGCTGCCGGATCCGAAGCCTGAAGCGAAGGGAGTCCGAACTCCGAGGTCGCACGGAACAAGTTCGCCGGCGACCGTCCTCCACATTGGAGAAGATGAGTGGCAGGTCGACCCTGTCCTCATTACGCAAGGCTTCGACCGCGCAGGAAGCCGACCTCCAACGACAGCTTCCACGGGATCGACCGGAAGCTACGCGACTGCGTTCACGCGCACGCCAGAAGCCACGGGTGGTCCGAACCACAAAATGGCAGAGCTGGATATCTCCCGTCGAGAAAGGGATGGCGTGCCGCCTTACGTGCCTCGACTCACCGACGAAGAGGCACGCCACGCGGCGACGTTCGCGTCGACCGATGGTAGCGCGTACGTTTGTTGGCTATGCCGAACGTACGGCCACGCCATGTACGCGTGCCAGTTCCTGTCGCCTGAACAACGTCAGTTCACGGCGTACAGGAACTACCGCTATCAGATGGAGACGCGCCCCGGGATGCGCAATCTCCTTCAGCAGTCTACGCGGGAAGACCGAGGCCCGCAGCGAGGAGACCCGAACCGATCGGGTGGGGGCGTCCGTTTCGCCCCTCGCGAAGGCGGGTATCGACACCCGGGAACCGATCAAAGGGATCGGCGTGACCCTCGTCGGATGGATACGCGGTATCCCCGTCGAGATGGAAGAGGCGACCGGGGCCGTACCCAGTTGCCCCAAGGGGTACAGAACGCCATCATGTACCTCCAAGATTGGGTTGGGGATCCGAACCCCCAGCCCACGGAAGGAGGCGGAGGAGAGCCGGTTCTCGCCGCCCCTCAAATATTGCAACGGCCGGACGTTGCAATTCAAGGTGGCGAAGCATCCAATTACTTCGTAGAGGATGCCCAGCCAGGGTGGAGGAACGACGCGCACCACCACGGCCAGGGACCCGTTGACGCGCTAGCTAACGATAGCAAGGCGGGTAGCTCCGACAGCTCGGGTAGTTCGAAAAACCCGTAAAGACGGTTACCTTCGCGCGGTCGCGTGAGCCGTCTTGTCACACCAACCCAGACCCGTTACGATTCCACCTCGGCGGAGGAGGGGAATGTTTGCCGATAATATTCCCCTCGACTCCGCACGAGCGCACCGAGACCTCTGTAAGTCAGGTGCGGGAGGACAAAGGCGCCGAGGCCACCGAGAGCCCGGCACGCCTAGAGCAAGAAGGCACCGTGGCCACCGTGAGCCACATGCCAAATAAGGAGCGCATCGAACGCGCAGGCGGCCCGACCCACGTGTGTCCGGGGCCGCCAGAAGAAATCAAGTCGCGTACGGACGCGACTTGCGGCGAGGACGTCACCGACCGACGGACGCCCCGCGACCGAGGCAGAAGACCACGGAAGAGAAGCCGGAACCGACGCCGGCGGCCCAAGCAGAACGACCTGGCCGAGCCGTCGTCACCGAAGGTAGTCGACGGTGTCATCTGCTTGATGACATCGAAGATATACAACGTCCTCGGCTCGATCGCAACCGAGGGGAACGCGTTCAAGCCTCATACCATTGCAGTCGATACCTGCTCGGGGTATAACTTGGTGAGGAAGGCCGACCTTCCTCCCGATTGGACGCGCTACGTCGTACGCGACGCACGCCTGCCACGGTTGGCAGGCGCGAACAGTAACCCGCTCAAGCTGACTGCGGTCGTGCAGCTGGACGTCCGACTGCGGAACACGACGTTCCGCATTCCGTTCGTGGTCGCCGACCAGCTTGCGGTGCCCGTCCTCCTGGGCACGGCGTTTATCGATGCGCACGTTCGAAGTATCGACATCGATGCGCGGAGGCTCGAGCTCCGACAAGGTGGCTCCGTCGCCATTGTCGATGGGAAGGGGGAGCCGTCTCCCCCAACCCGGCGCCACGGTCGCCAGTCAAGTCGGGCCGACGTACGCGAAGAAGCCCCACAGCCGATCCGTGTCGCCCGATGGGTCACGATCCCCGCCATGTCGCAAGCACGGATACGCGTCACTACCGCGGGGAGCGGCCTCGTTTTCTTGGAACCCAAGCCGTCACTCCAACGTCGACACGGAGTGAGGCTCACGAACGGTGTAGCTGAGGTCTTACCGAACCAGACCTTCGACGTGATCGTGGCGAATTTCTCGCACCAAGCGAGGCGGCTCCCGAAGCGCACCGTCGTCGGTTACGCGAAGCGCAATCCGCTGGCGATCCTGACGCCCGAGCGCCGAGCAGGGCGGAGATCGCACACGCGCTGCATCTCACCGACTTGGACGTGCAAGCCGGGAGAGGGGGAGCTGGCCGACCAAGCTCCCCGGAAAATAAGACCGCCGAGGGAAGTCACGTCGGCCCCGGCGATCAGCCGGCGGGGTGCCCATCATCGACGGAAGGCACCGCGCGAGTCACAAATAAGGATCCCGAAAATTCGCCGGAAAATTGGGAAAAAGAAATGGACTTGTCATACATCGACGATGACAAGCTCCGCGCACAGGTACTCGACATGCTCCGTAAGCATTCGAGCCTATGGAGCGGTGCGCTCGGTACGATACGAGCAACGGAGCACCGCATACCACTCGAGGCGGGGACGAAACCGATTCGTTCTATGCCCTACCGAAAGGGGCCCGCCATGCGTGAGATGGTCGCTAAAGAAGTCAACAAGATGTTGAACGCCGGAGTTATGGAACCCGCAAGCACCGAGTGGGCTTCGCCGGTGGTGCTCGTCCCGAAGAAAGACGGCTCTCTTCGGTTTTGCGTTGACTACCGACGTCTCAACGCAAAGACGGCAGCGGATTCGTATCCGCTGCCCCGGATGGACGACTGCATCGATTCGTTAGGGGATGCCGCCGTCTTCACTACGCTCGACTGCAATTCAGGCTACTGGCAAATCCCGGTCGCGCCGGAGGACCGGGATAATACCACATTCACCACGCATATGGCTACGTTCCGCCATTTGCGTATGCCGTTCGGACTGAAAGGGGCGCCGGCCACCTTCCAACGTGCATTGAACATCATCTTGTCCGGCGTAAGATGGCAGATATGTCTCGTATACCTCGACGACGTCATAGTATTTTCCCGAACGCACGAGGCGCACGCCGAACACCTCGACATTGTCTTGAGCTTGTTGAGGACCGCCGGTATATCCCTCAAGCTCAAGAAGTGCAGCTTCTTCCGTCCGAAGGTGCATTACCTGGGGCATGTGATATCCCCAGGTAAGCTCAGCGTGGCCGAAACGGCGGCCGACGCCTTCAAGACGTTCACGTTCCCGAGGACGCTTACGCAGGTGCGCTCGTTCCTCGGGGCGTGCAACGTCTACCGCCGTTTCGTCAAGGGGTTTGCCAAGGTAGCTCGACCGCTAACCAATATGACTCGCAAGGACGCCGACCCCGACTTCGATAATCCGACGGAGGCCCAGCTTCAAGCGTTCGAGAACCTCAAGGCAAGGATGATCGCTCCGCCGATACTTGTGCTTTCGCGGTACGGTCGGCCGTACATAATCGATACCGATGCAAGTGCGTATCAACTCGGGTGTACGCTGCTGCAAGAACACGACGAAGCCAACGACTGGCGTCCCGTCGGATATTGGTCGTATTTGTTAAACGACAGCGAACGCAACTACAGAGCTACGGAACGCGAGTGCTTCGCTGTAGTGTGGGCCGTCCGCACACTACGCCCGTACGTCGAGGGCACGAAGTTCACCGTCCGAACGGATCACGACGCGCTGAGGTGGCTCATGTCTCTGACCGAGAGCTCCGGAAGACTCACCCGGTGGCGGCTACGTCTGGCTGAATACGATTTCACCATTGAGTACCGCCCCGGGCGCGTGCACCAGGTCCCCGACGCCCTGTCACGCCTCGTATCACCGAGGGTCGCCGACAACCCTCGCCCGGCTGTCGAGGTGGACGACGACATCCCCACCTACGACACGTGCACGACCGTTCGTGATGTCTCCGATGAGCTCGCGGACCACGTATGCACCGCGAGCTGCGACCACGAGGCCGACCACGTCTTCGTGACCACAAGGAACCGAACGAAATCCCGAAGGAATTTGCGCGCCCGAGCGCGCGACGAGCCGAGGGGCGACGACGAAGCCCCTGCTCTAGAAGAACCCCACGCTTTCTGGGCAGAGAACGAGGAGTTCGACGCCGTGGACCTCGATCGCGCCCAAGACTTCGAAGCCGATACGTCCGGTTCCCAGGTCGCCCCTCCGCAGGACGACCTGCCGGCCCCTCTTACGATAGAGGAAATCGCCGAAGAACAACGCGTGGATGACTTCTGCCAAACGGTATTGGCACGACAGTCAGAGTCCCGGGACTCCGCGTTCTTCGAGGACCACCAAGAGGTGCTCAAACGGAGACACCCCTTCGACCCTGATATCGTACAGGTGGTGGTCCTCCGGACACTACGCGCCCGGTTGCTGCGGCCCTGCCATAACCCGGCCATCGCCGGGCATCCGGGGCAAAACCGCATGTACTACGCGCTCCGTCGCGAGTACTACTGGCCACACTTGGCCGCGGACGTCGCGTCGACCGTACAAGGTTTTCGAACATGTGCGATGAACCGCGTCAAGCTTCGGAAACACCTAAACCGATTAAGGTTGTTTCCGGCGACGCGGCTGTTGGAGAGCCTCGCGATCGATATACTGGGGCCGCTCCCAAAGACTAAGGCAGAGAAACGATTCCTCCTGGTAATCACCGACCGCTTTACGAAGTTAACGCAGGTCGTCGCGCTGCGCACAGTAACCGCCTACACCGTCGCAGTGGCGTTTTGCGAAGCGTGGATCTTTAAGTACGGCGTCCCACGCTCGCTACTGTCGGATAACGGACCGCAGTTCAACGCAAAGTTCTTCCAAAGCACATGCCGAGTGCTTGGAATTACGAACCTTTATACGTCAGCGTACCACCCTCAGACGAACGGCCAGGTGGAACGCTATAACCGAACGATTGCATCGATGCTCCGCAATTACGTGAACGAGCATCAAGACGACTGGGACGTGTACGTGGGACCGTTAACGTACGCATATAACTCCCACGTACACCGAACCACACGAACGACCCCGTTTGAGCTCGTGCTCAGCCGGCCCCCGCCGGAGTTTTCTCTTCGAAGAACCGGCGGGGACGCGCCCCCTGCCGATAGGGGAACGGATCGTGCGGAGTTCCTGAAGAATTTGGACGCGACCATCCAGAAGGCCTACGGGAGCTTGCGACGCACGCAAGCCCGTTACAAACGCGACTTCGATAAGCGCGTGCGAACGATCAACACACGTCTCGAGCCAGGTAACTTCGTCTACCTGAACCCCACCGACGGGGGTAAGACGTCGAACAAGCTCGCCTCACCCGCCGTGGGGCCGTATCGCGTCCTCGCCAACGATCGTCGGACTATCACAATCGATCGTGATGGCGTCACCGAGCGCGTCTCCGCGGACCGCTGCGTGTACGCACCCCCACCGATGGACGTGCCACGGGTGAGCACGACGACCCCGCGTGACCTTGCCGACAAGGTCAGGGAGGGAACACAATACGCCGTTGAGAAGTTACTCAAGCATCGAGAGATGGAAGACGGAACAACGGAGTTTCTCATCAAGTGGGCGGACTACGACCAACCTACTTGGACAGCGCGCACCCACATTCCCGAAGAATTGGTGTCTCGATATGCGCTGCGTCTTCGAAGACGCACGGGGAGGGACCTCAACTCCGAAGTGAACGCGGACGTTCACTATTAAGGAGGGGGCCCCTCAACCGCTCCGTCGACTGGATAAATTAACCCCCCTTCGCGGTCGGAAAGGGCGGGGGTCTACGCAAGGACACAACGAGGGGCCGACCCCTGAGGAGAAGGACCAGGCGCGCAGCGACCGCATGCACTTTTTAAGTGGATGCGCATGGGAAGTGACAAGTGCACACGGGATCCGAGATCCGATGTGCAAGCGAAAAGGAACTGTCTGCTGGTGCCTCAGAAGCCGGTATCGCCACCAAACCGCCACTGTCCCCCTAGAATATCGAAAAATTAACAGTGGAAAATGACACCGGACGGCGGACAGCACGTGCGTTACGTGCGCGTCCAGCACACGTGGGCCAAAAGCAATCGAAAATCGCCCGACACTCGCCCCCATACCGAAGTGGGGAATTAGCCGAGCGTTATGCCCGCATCATCCCCTCACAGCTCGCTCTCACGAACGCGCGACCAACGTTGGCAATGAGGCCGTCGTAGAAACAGAGGGCAATCGTCCACGTCAATGCCCCCACGAGAACCCCACACAACGAAAGTTCCCGTGCATCCCATACAGTGGCCGCGCCGTTGACTCCCCGTACAGCTCCACAACCGCCGCCAAAGCGAACTCCGACGGAAGAACACTTGCCACGCTGACAAGTTCAATCTGGAATGATACGCCCTCACGCCGACGGCGAGAGACGCCCCAAAGAAAACGAACCGCTGAGCACTCGCGCTCTCGCCCCGTTAGCGAGGCACGCGAGTGAGTAATGCGATCGTCTCTGGAGTCGGTTACGGTCGCGGCGGTCGATACAAACCCGGGAGGGGGCTACTCGTTCAATACGGGCCTCGAACTCACCCCTCCCCCGGGGAGTACGAAGGAGAAAGCAGCCGGAGGAACGCCCGAGAGGTTACGGGTCCTTGGTCGACGACATCTCCCCTCTGCTCGACATGGCGGCACAACCAGACAGAACGCGCGCTGGCAGGGAATAAGAAAGGACACGGACATATGATTACTACGGGACTAACGCACCGTGCGCGCCGCGGACTACCGACGCGGTAGGAGACTGACGGAAGTTGTCCGGCAGCACAGCGGAGTTTTCCGGACACGCGGGAAAGGTCGTACCGTTGACCTCACCGAGTCGCCCTAGTCCCGCGGAGTACCCAGCGTCCCAGGGAAAGGGTCTCATGCGGAAGAACGGGCCGGCCTATCCGCCACCACAGTACGTCAGTAGGCCGACGCCCCTGCGGGGAGTACCGGGCTCCTCGCAATACAGGATTTTCGCCGGCGAGGTTCATGTACACAACGAGCGGGTAGCCACCGGAGATGAGGACGCAACCGCTCGCCTCGCTCCCAGGCAGACACGGCGGACATAGGAGAAATACGGAAGGACCCCTGCGGCCATGCGCACGAACCCCTCATCCAATAGGAGCTCGTCAAATTGTACCCCTCGGGACGAGCTCCTTCAGTATGGTGAGACGTCTCGGCGAATGGGAGCTCGTCAAAATCGCCCCTGCGCTGGACCCCTCTCTCCCTCTCTCTTTGCCCGCTCGGGAGCACCGACCGACGCGAACTAGCCGAGGCAATCGCCTCCCCGAAACGGAAAGTCGCCAGTGTGCGAGACGGAGCGCCGAATCCCCGTACCTGCGTTGGAAGAGCGGGCAAGGACGGCGATGAATTGCAGCCCCTCGTCGGGTCCTTGGGGAGGCTGTCGGCGTAACTACCACGGTAGTACGCCCAAACCGACCCTTCGGTTGTGAGACACTCACACCCCAACGCAGGGGCAGAGACGAGGGAGTAGCGACGACTCCGAAGGGTGGAAAGCTCGGACGACGGGAATGAAAAGGAAACTAAATCGGTGGGGGAGACGAACGGGTCCGTTTATCGGGCTAAGGAGAGGACAGAACCGCGGCTACTACGAAGAGCGGGTCAATGACTGGCTTCTCCTCCAGGTCCCGCCGTTTCGTACCCGAAAGACGATCGAGGATAGAAGTCGGAATGGCGCGGCACGGCGGCGCTCACATCTGCGAGAGCGGGCATTGCGACCGACGAACCGTGAGGACTACCGCCAACCATCTCGCCACTTGCCGCGAGGCCGCCGACGGATTGGGGCACGGACCCCAAGTGAGCATAGGGATCACGCAGTAATGGGCGACGGCTGGGAGGCGTTGCCTCCTGCGGCGTCGAACGTGTAATACCGGACGCAGCCCGCCACGCGCGGAGCTCGTTACGCTCAGCGCGATAACGATCGCGGTCGGCGCTGATTTGTGCGATGGTCTGAGAACTACGGGTAGAATCGGCGCGAAGAGCCTCCATGTCCCTCTGAACCCGGTGGTAGTGTGACGCTTACGCTTCGCGTTCATCTTCGAGGCGGCGAGCCTCGTCGCTACGCGCAAAGTACCAGCGCGCCATTGTACTGAGTAACGCGCTGACGGACCAAGTACGATCTCGAGAAGGCCCCAAGGCGCGCAATACGTCGGGAGCCGCCCCGAGCTCGTCCGGGGTCATAATATGGTCAACGATCGAGCCCGACGAGGGACCGCCCTCCACCGGACGGAGTGGCGGGACGGGCAACGTTTCAGCCGGGGCACGACTACCCCGAGAAGGAACGTCGGCGGCGCGCGGAGTGGCGGCACGGAACGGGTTCGAACCCGCGGAAAACTGTACCGGGGACTCGGCGTCCAGATCCCGATAACGTTTGCGGCGTGCCGACCGGGCGGCGGAACCCACGCCACTACGGAGCCCCGCCGATCCGTGCAAAGAGGCCCCCACGACGGACCGCGCCAAGAACGCGTCTGCGCGGAAGTCGTAAAACAAATAGACGCTCCGTTCTCCAGTGGAAAAATCGGTCCACGGACGATGGGTATGATCCCCCACCTCCCCGGCGCGGCGGAGGAGGTCCCCGACGGCGTAATAAGTCCACACGACGTGAGTGGACTCCCTGTTGGAAGGGTTTAGGGACACCCCGGGGAGCCCTGATGTTACCCTCTGCAGGAAGTCTAATGTTGAAGGAGGTTGGAGGAACACCCGGCCCTTCACTCCCAACTCAGTGCTCACGGCGTTACACACCGCCCACGCCCACTCGCGTTCGCAGTTCGACACAAGACACGCGTACGCCGGGTGTCCCCTCTCCGAGAAGGCGAACGCAAAATATTTAAGAACGTACGGTAAAAGCGGGTGGACTCCCAAGGAAGGAAAGGAGTCCCGTACCACCGCCGGGAGAGAGGGGAAATCCGCAGGCGACAGTCCGTGTTCGAAACACGCTGAACGGAACACGCGCCCATCCTTCTCGTCGGCACGACGGTACGCTGACCAGTCGAGATGGGCAACGGCGATGGAATGGATGCGCATCAAGGCGCAAGCCGATTTCTGAAGCGCCACCAACGGCTTCGAGAAGGCATACGGTCGGGGGCAAACGTAGAGCCCCGCGACCTCGGCAAGGACGAACTCCGACGAACCCCCTTCGCCGGGTTGGAGAATCGCCGAAGCCATACGATCAACGTAGTCAACCTCGGCGATGTTGTAGACGAAGGTGCGTTCGCACTGAATCTCGTCGGGAACTTGGTAGCCGGCCCCGGCCCCCTCCGCCATGAGACGGGCGAGAGCAGCGGAGGCCTGCTCGACATGTCCTGCCTCGCTGATCTTGCGGACGCGCGCAAGATCCGGACGCAACTCCGTCCGGAGGAGGATTTCGGAAACAGTGACGTGTGTACGGGCATGACGAGCCCACGAAAACCGCAGTCCGCTCAGGGAAAGAGGCGCCGACTGGTCGGCGGCAGCGCCGAACAACTTAGTCGTACTGTGCGGCACGCCGGGACGGGTCTCACCCGCGCGGGGGACGGGGCCCCGCGGCGAACCCAACGACCGGGACGGAACCACGGCGGAACCCCCGCGAATTTCGTGTGCCCCGGACGTAGGGGAGGCACGGGCGGCGACGATCGGTGAACTTGCTGACCCAGCAGCGGCGTTGCTTGGGGAACCGGAGAGCCGTTCGGTGACGGGGGCCCCCACTTCCGCCGAGATCGTTAAGAGACGAGAGGGACGGGTCTTCTGGAAAGCCCTCGGCGGCGAAGACGGGATGGTCACTTCGGGCGAGCGCCCCGCGGAGGCAGGGGGTGTCGAAGAAGGACCCTCTCCCGGCTCCGATGAGGCGGGAGGAGGCACGCCGGCCCGCGACGGAGGGTGAGGTGTGACCATGATGTTTTTCGGAGCAATACACCCTTTATTAGTGAGAGAAGCCGCGGAAAAGGACGCGAGAGGAGAAGACAGGACGGCGATGATGGAACCACGAAAGCAGGGGCGCGAGCAACGGCTCTCCACCGGGGTCATACGGCGGAAAGACACCGGTCGGCTCCATTACTCACCGCCGTCCGGTCTAAAAATAGAACGAATTACGGAGGGCAACCACGGCGGTAGGAGCTCTACGGGGCGGTCCTCGGCTCAGACAGCGGTGCACCGGCCGCTCCCAACCCTGGTTGCGGACACCTCGCCGTTAGTGAGGTCACCGTCGAGACGCCCCACCAGAACCGCGACTCCGGCGGCGAGGTCATGTCGGTGAGCTGATGTGTATCTACTACAGGCGGCGACCTCTTTACGCCGTACGAGAAGTCAGACGACGTGGCGACGCGCGAGGAAGCCGTACGTACTCCCGAGCGAAGGAGCCTCGGTTCTCACCGTCAGCAAGAAACTACCTCCGCGCTGCCAGAGCGCGGATGGCTGGCTTCTTCTCCCCCTTCCCGTGCGCGGGGAAGAACGAAGTTTTCCAACGACGCCCACGAAGGTTGCTGGCATCTGCGTTGCGGCGACCTCGGCGCCTGCCTCCGTCGCGCGCGCGAAAGAAGTAGTTTTATCGCGTCCTCGGCCAAGATTGAAAAGAAGGATCGCTCGTAACTACCGCGACCCTACGGCAGTCGAGGCCCGCGAAGGCCCCTCGCCCGGCGCCAGAACACGGTGCGCATCCTGCGTGCTCTCGCGCGACGCGCCCAACGCGCCGACTATCGTCGCGCCGCAAAACGGAAGGGACGTGAGTGGGAATGTGTCGTCAAGGGGCATGACCACGTCATCGGGGCGGAAGGACAACCCCTGTGGCGCTGACCTCCCAATGTCCCCGGGCGAAGCTCAGCTGTCGCTGCCACGCTGATCTCGGACAAGTGCGAGGAATGAGTCGCAACCCTATCGATCGCAGCGGCTGCCGACGGCTCCCGTAACGTCGCTGCTGCCGTGCCGCTGCCGTTACGACGACGTGCACGCCGAGGCACGCTCGAACACCCCTCGCCATCTCGGCCACGCTCGCGCACGAGGAGGCCCTATCGCTGCGCTCGTTCATGCGTCTGGCCACCAGCGTCGGTCGCGCGGAGCCGCTCGTCGACTGCCCGCTCGGCGCGAACACCCTCTCGCCCCGAGAGAGGCCTTCCATCCATCCATCACCACGCGCAAGGAGTGAGCATGAAAGAGATGTCCGTAAGGGAGAAGACGCGATATCGGAGGTGTCAGGTGAGGCTGAAGCGGGTGAGCGGGAGGAATGCGCGGACCCGCCGCGCGCGCAAAACGAATTTGGTCAGTGCATGAACGCGCACTCTTCACGGACTGCCCTGCGAATTTTTTGCCGGAAAAATTTTCGCGGGAAAGCTTGCCATTTTTTGGCGATTTTTTGGGAACGTCAAGGGGGATGAGGCGCACGCGCAGCGCTGGACAGCCACGCGCACGCAGGGCGCTCTGCGCAGGCCAGCGTGCACGTCAATGCGTGGGAGGAGCTGGCATGGCGGTCGTTAAGCTGCGAACGTAGGTCTACTTGGAGTGAAACGGGGAAATGCGAGTGCCACGATGCTGGAGGACAGAGGAGACGCGGGATCCGGGCACGACTGGACGAGGAGCTCTACGCAATACGGCGGCAACGGACCCTGACCACCCGCGGCCTGGTCACGTGGAGCGGTCGAATTCGGTACCAAGCGCCGATGTACCGTGGCGTTGCAGACCTCGGACGACGCTCAACCCTCCCCTCTTCTGAGAGACACGTATTCCACCCGAGGGTGGACAACAGGCATACCGGATCGCATCGGACACCGATACAGGCCCTTGCGGCCGCACCACGCTTCGAACTGCACCCCGCTCGCGTCGTGCAGTAGCTCGCAAAAAGGAGCCGCGACGTGCAGAAAGGCGGGGGCCACTAAGGAACAGCGCGAGTGCGGAAACTCTCGCGGCGGGGCATGGACGTGCTCCTCGATCCGACCACGTATCAGCAGAGCCGTGAATACTTGGTGTGTAACACCACCGACGTTGTTTTCGACGCCAACACCGGCGCTTGCGGGGAGGCAAACAGGTAGCACAGTTCGATTCGGTCGCACACTTGTTGCGCGAAATCCGGCCGTCTCGCTTCGAGGGCAGACAAGAAAGCTCTGGGGGAGGTTTACGCAGGAGGACGAGACGAAGGGGAGAGAAAAGTTGCTCGTAAAGTCTCCAGGAATCGGCGTAACCGGAAAAGCGCATGGAAGCAGAGAACGATGGCGTCTGTTTTTCTGATAGTCTAAACTTTCCCATACGAAGCCCATGCTAAACCAATGCATGCATGGCGATTTACCCATACTTGCACGAGCAGAAATTTCCCAAGTGTTTCCTATGCGGAGAAATGCGCCATGATTGCGTGGACGTGCATGGCCTGGTTCATGGGATTGCATTGGTAATTTGCATGGGCTTTCATGGGTTTGCATTGGCCATGTGCATGGGATTGCATTTGGAATCTGCATGGGCTTGCATGGGATTTTCCATGAGCTTGCATTAGACACCTGAATGGGCTTGCATGGGATTTTGCATGGGATCGCATTGAGAATGTGCATGGGCTTGGAAGGGATTTTTGCACGGGTTTGCGTTGGCCATCTGCATAGGCATGCATTGGCCATATACATGGCCTTGCATGGGCTTTCTGCATGTGCTTGATTTGGCTATTTGCATGGGCTTGCATTGACCTTTGCATAGGCTTGCATGGGTCTACTGGGCGGTTTTCTTTCGCTCTAGCCGTACAGGTTTCCTCCTTTAGTTTATGCTACGAGCATAAACTAGAGGAGGAGACTTGCATAGTTTACAACACTACAATACAAGACCCGAACGTCGAGGCAAATCTTTTCGCGCTTGCAGCTGCTGGGGATGGTGGCAATCGCGAGTGGAGCCCGCCGCCCGCTCCGCTAGTACACTTTTTTGGCAGGAGGTGTCGTCTGCTTCTGGCTATGGAACGCCGTTCGCGGTCTCTCGCAAAGCGCTAAGAGTGGCCGGCTGGAGCGGGGCCGGACAGCTGTGGGCGGCATCATGCACTATAATGGTGCACGGCGCATCCCAAGATCGTTCCAATGCTGACATGCTAGTGGCGCACCAGCAAAGCCTTTGTTGCGTCAAGTCAAGTCGAATTGAACTATTGAGTCGGAGAAACTTTGTTCGTGCCTTCCATGACTCTCTGCGTCGGCCACGAAGACACTCCATGGAGTGTTTTCGTGGCCGACAACTGTGCACAGTTGTAGCAGCAGGGGGCTACGCGAAATGCAAAGCAAACGTCAAATCGCGAAAATTTCGACGAACATAGAACTTCCTTGTGGTTGTCGATAGGCGTACTAAAAGAGTCAGTAAAGAGTAGGGTACACTTGTGAGACGTGCAAAGAGTCCGCCAGATGGAGACCTCACTTACCTTTCATCCAGTACGCAGTCCAGCAGACACACAATCGTGTCTTCCTCACCGTGACGGTTGCAAGCAGTGCATGACTAAATGAGATTGTGTTCACACACTTGAAGTCTGTCAGCAAGGACCTGGGCTGACGCCGTAAGTTCAACAAAGACTCTCTCGTAGTGAAAAGATCGATTTGTACGTACCGTGAGTTGTAACAACTGGCTATGAATTCTGAGAACGAAACACCAAACTTCGAGAGTCTCACACTTTAGCATTGACCGTTAGCAAGGAAACATATGTATTCAGCATAATGAAAGCACTTGATCGCTAAATCAATTTTGAAATGAATGCTGCGAGAGTACGGGAGAGTCCGCTTCGAGTCATCTAGATTGTAGCAGCTCGAACCATGTGTAAATATTCTAACTCCAAGTCCATAGCATAATCAAATGCGTCAACGTCCGGGGGCGCTGGATAGCTGATTCCACTTGCAGTGGCCAGTCGACGGAGCGTCGCAGGATTGCACAGCCTGATACATACTAACTTGATATGTTTTGTTGTGCACCTCTACGCCACGTACAAGGCTGTCTATTACACAGCTGAGCGTGTAGCGTAGAGGTGCGAAAGAGACTGCATCCCATGCAGCCTTACTGGGCTTGGTAGTGCCTCACGGACGGTTTGTTCGTATCGTACGAACACTGACGTCCGAGTACCTGTTCGTCTCTGTATGCTTGGCGAAGTCGCTTCAGGGGCCCATGCGTCATCCCCACAAGCCAAAAGCGTAAACCGATCGCGCTGGAACTAGCGCTGTCGGCCGTGCAACGCAAAGCTCGCGTGGAATGGCCACCAGCCGCCGGGCGATTTCAATAATACCCTTGAATGAAATCATTTTCGGCAGATTACTGTGCCAATCAAAAGGCACCCCTCCCACGTTGTGGACCTCAAGCAGATCATAATTATCTTGCTCAGTTTTTTTGCCACTCACCGGCAAGCCCATGTGGAAGAGCATCAACAGCAGGGCCAGCTTATTCACGAAGCTTGTGCCTGCGCCATGCACCACGTTTCTGTTTGTTGCCCGTACTGCAGAGAAAGTTTCCCAAGGCAGGCCTACCTAGGAGCCCACAAGAAAAAATGCAAGCAGGCAGCAGTAGATGAAGCTGAGGCACAAGAGGCTGACGCTTCTGACTCACCGCCACCCGTGAAGTCTCGTCGTTTGCGTGGGAGCTTCCAACTCACCGGTCGTGCCTTGCAAGAGTGGTATGAGGATAGGATCCGACTGGCAGCGCAAGATTCGAATGTTATCCTGCCAGCCGCCGGCCTTAGCAAACCTTTTTCGCCCCATTTTGCACTGGATGCAACAGGGCAGGATGAACAACAGGCAGAGGCAACCGCAGCTGATACGTCAGGTGTAGAGGAGTCGCGAGCTGAGTATGCGACGAAGGAAGAGGTGGTTCACGCACTGCGAAATGTGGTGCTGGAGATCGGCGACAAAGGTGGTGATCTACAGGAGAACACAATCATTAATCTCCTCCAACATCAGTCATTTGATGCAAGCTTACTCAGGATCGGTTTCGAATCTATTCAGGAAATGCGCCAGAAAGCAGAAGAGGACGCTAAAGGCTGGCTTGCGGATCTGAACTTCAAGCGGCAGACCATCTACGACCCCAAGAACTGCAACGTGTATGGAGTTGGCTGGTTCCGCTCGCCAGTCGATTCTCTCAGGCGCCAATTTGCAAAAGCTCGGTCACACCAGCTCTTCTTCGATCCATTCATAGAAACGAACCGCGCCAATGTAAGAGTTTACAATCACACGATGGGCTGCGCTCTTATAGAAAACGTGGTTCCTCTGATAAAGGACTTCATCATCAGTGGCGATGGCGGTGGATTCTGGATTGATAATTACAGCTTCGTCGGAGCGATTCAAGCTTACTCAGACAAATCATGCCAGACTTTGAAAGTCGGATCTCACTCCTTTCTGCCTTTCCATATATGCTCTCTGAACATGACTCAGACGATCCGACAGGGGCTCATCTCCAACGGCGACACTATCGTTGCGTACTTTTCAGTTGAATTCGTGCGGGCTGCAATTAATGTTGCCAACTCTACCGGCGATGACGAGGAATATTGGTGCTGCGAGGAAGAGGAACAGACTTTTGAAATGCCAGAAAGAGTTTCAGTCCAAGAGCGGCGATTATCGAAGAGCCGTGTATTTCAGGCATCAATCAAGGAGGCCTTGCTTCCGCTTTGGGATGTATCGCGCACTAGAATAGTCGTAGCAGATGGAGAGGGAAATGTCCGAAAATGCCACTCTGTTCTAGCCTCATATGTTGCGGATATGCCCGAAGCATCGGACGTGGGGGGCACGGTGCACGGGCACTGCCCTTGGGGGTACACTGCGAAGCTCGATCTTGCCTCGGAAGAGCCTTGCATTCCACGTAATATCTGGGACACTGTGCAGCGATTGAATAAATTCAAAGTCGCTGAGCAGGCTTGTGATACGGCGAGAAAGAAGTCTCTACAAGAAAACATGAGACTGGTGGGCGTGACGACGGTTCACCCTGCCCTTTTGAAGTGGCCGTTCATGGATCTAACCGAAGAACTGGCACTGCTGAGACTGCTGCGTTTTGAAACATTGCATAATTTTTTCCTGGGTTTATCGCGGACTCTTAAGGTCTGTGCGAGCGAAATGTTGAAACATCCATTGCTAAGCACGACAGAGCTGCTGAATTCCAAAGGAGGTCCAAGAAAGCTCAAGTCGGCTAGAGTCTACGTATTGAAAAGATGTAACGTGTTTCTAAAGCGTATTCAGGCAGAATCGCCCTGCGTGGGGCTTTAGTTTGATTTCACGAAGTCCGGGACAAACGATGAGCTCTCTGGGTTCTTCACATCAACAGGGATAGTTGCCATGCTTGAGGCCAAAGACCTCGCCGGCATTGATCAAGTCATGCCATTCGTCTTTGCTCTGTTGGACAGGCTTCGTGGCACTATTAATAAGTCTCCTTTGACGACTGTTTGCGTCCTTTATCAAGAACTGGTGGCTACAGCTACCTCCCGCTTCTCGGAGCCTGGCTTCACCGCAGTTGAGCTCGACGCGCTCGCCGACCAGATCTCAAATTTCCAGGACAAAGCAATCGAGGTGTTTGGCAAGTACCAGGCAAGTGGTATGGCATTTCCGAAATTCCATGCTCTTCGACACCTTGTCGCAGACATCAAGATGTGTGGGAGCTTATCAAACTACAGCGCGGACTCGTACGAGGCAAGCCACAAACTGTTTAAGACAGCATATGACAAGACTTCGAAACGCAAAGACACCAGGCAGGAAGAGGCAATGCGGCGCTTGGTGCTTGCTCAAGGAGCTCAAGAGGCCAGTGCGAGGTCGATGAGCACCCGGATGCTTCCGCTCAGGGAGGACGTCATCGAAAAGCTAATGGGTAAGCGCAGAAGGACGGAATCACTCACAAAGATCAGACAGGAGATGGTGCGTGAGGACGCTGCAGGCTTGTCTGGTGGGAGCAACATAATGATGTGGGCAGAGATTCATGCACATGAAGGTCCATGCGGCAGCCTTCTCCAGCACTCAGGCGAGCTAGGACCCAACATTGCGGTGCAAGAACTTTGCGAGGATGTCGGAGGTCCCGGACGTTTGCAGTGGTATATTGATTCAATCCAAGAGCAGCACAGGCCACTGGCTGACTCTGTTGTGCGAAGACCCGCTCCTGCATCTCTTGCTGGCCGCTCGTGCCCAACTTTAAAGGGCTGTGAGGCGCCTGAGAGCGGCGCTGGCGACTTTGAGATTTTAACTATGGACAATGGAGACAGAGAGATGCAGCGTGCCGTCTAGTCACACAGCTACTACAGCAGCAAAGTAACGAGACAGGATAATGTCATGATTGAGGAGAGTGGCGACGATCCGCCGGGAGGCACTGGCGGAATTGTGCCTCGAAAGGTCTACATTGCAAAAGTACTGGCTTTTATCGCTATCAAAATCCCGCGACGGGGTCACCTCCTGGCTGAGGCATCTGTGAAGAGAGATGACATCGAGATTTGTTTCATTCGGTACTACGATCGTGTTCACGGGGACGAAATCGATGCCGTTGACGGCGCCTTGAACTGCGTGAAATTTCGTTGGGCTGTGAGGGGAGAAGATGAAACTGTTTCTGCAGGAGCACCTGCGTGCGAAGCTGAAACGTCTACGGAAATGATAAATCTCGCTTACATTGATGTGCAATATGTCGGCTCAATCCGCGGCTTGCTTTACGTCGTTCGTTGCGATGATGAGTTGAGAGGCACGAGGTCGCAACCATCCCTCATTCGCAGTGGATGGGAGACGCATCGATTCTACATCAACCGATTTAAGCAGCCAATGCGTAAGATGAGGTACTCCACTGCAGACCAGCATGATCACAGACCTCACGACCCGTAATGCTCCTTCTACTTAATCGCAGCCTTAGCACTGCAATCGGAACCGCTGGGACAACTCTGAGAATACGGACCGCTCGTCAAAATCTTGAAAAGACACTGACTGAGTCAATCGAGACAAAGAGCGTCCCACAATGTCGATCGTGATAAAGTGTTTTCATGCCTCCCCGCTCAAGAGAGCTGATGTAATCAGGATGCAAGATTCTTCAGAAAGCAAAATGCCTGGCAGTTGCAAAAATCATACACACATGCACCTGCGTACACGTGAGCAGCCATAAACATTTGCCCAACTGTTCTCAAGCTGCACACACAATCCCATTCCCTATCGCATTGCCTTTCTCGCTGTGACCTTTTACGCAATAACAACTGTACCACTTGTAGAAGCTCGGTCAACATCGCTCCGCGGCACATCCACAGAAGCCTCAACAAACCATTCCCGATTCCCGCATCGCCTCCCTCCTTCTTTGGTCTTACTCAGCGCCAGCAAACCATGGCCCCCGCGCACCCCTCCTCTCTCTCCCCCTCCTGAAACGCACCATGTCTGGTCTCCCCAATCGCAGCGACAAACCCCGAAACCCCCCCGTTCCACACTCATCCTACTGTTGCTTGGTACAGTACTATCACTCGTGCCAGATGCGAAATGCTACCAGTATACACACGCCCTCAATTCCTCTAGATCACTGCCGCATGTATTTCTCCCGTCTTTCTCGACCCACACGTCGCGCCTGGACGCCACCCGATAGACTCGCAGGAAAAATTGGAAGGGCTGAGAAATTTGTTATCTCTATCCCGCATGTGAACCGGGCAAACTTGGATCGCATTCACTCAGCGCCGTCGCGCAGCTTTTTGTAGGCTTGTCTCGACTTCCTCTGACGTGCCGACGCGCTCGTCGCGTGCGGCAATGGTCGTCGACTACAGAAGGGCTTCAAATAAAACTTTCAACTTTACTAGCGTAAATTTGACTATAATGTTTCGCAATTCAACTATCGCTACATAATTCTGTAACGGTCATGAGCAATTTACTCCAGCAAAAATTTACTGCCGGCGTAAAGCTTGAGTTAGTGCCTCAGGCAGGCGCAATTTTCTGCGGTGGAGTAGTCTGGCGAGGACGAGTACGTACGCAGCTTCGCCAATCCTCCTGAGGTCTGAACCTCAGGTCCGTCGGCGCACCACTGTTTCGGCCTGCCTGATGACTGTGGGACACCGGTGGGGGAGGCTGGATGAGGAACCGGGGTCACCGGTCCGGAGAAGCAAGCGATTGCGGCGTGGCCTCGCTTCCGAGACCAGAACCGTGGCTGATTGTGGACTTCCCTCAGTGGCTCATAAAAGGAAAAGAGCCAACCGCGGAAGCCACGGAATCTCAAGCCATGAGCCCGAGAGCAGGGAGGGAGATGGTAGCGCTCTCGACTTGAGCGCGGCGATCCCGACGCGGCTAGACAGTGAAATCGGGCCTCTGGCCACCAATGTGGCACTTCACTCGCATTCTACGGTCCCCAACCTCAGTCGCGCTACAGATGTCCTTCCCCCGGACCGAAGTTCTTCGCCCCCCGCTGTTGTCGCCGGAGCGTCGACTGGCGACACGGCCGCGGGTGTCGACGCAGCTGTACTGCAGCGGCAGATCGCATCACTGCTCAACCGTGAGAGAGCGAGGGCTGATGAGCAACACATTTATAGGCAGACAATGCAAGAAGTGAAAAAGCTACAAGGTGATAAGATCAATTCGTTAATGATCGAGGTTGCTCGGCTGAATGCGCAGGTGATGGAGCTCTCGCATGCCAAGGCTGCGTTGGAGGTTCTGGTTGCAGGTTCATCTCGTGGAGGACGCCAGGCTGCCGCCGCTGCCGAGCGCGCAGTCATTGCGACCAAGAAGAAGCGTCAAAAGGACGAGGCATTCCTTGACACAATCACCCCGCTTCAACGCAACCTTGTCGTGGTGATGAAATATGCCTCGGTTGACATTGCGCGTCGTTGCATGCGCAACCTTACTCCGATGGAGCAGTCGCCAGGAATTGCAGCCTATCGGTGGGTTCCCTCGCCTCTGAAAATCGCTGAAGGCGATGGGCTCGGACCGCTGGGAGGCGGCACTCGAGTGGCGGTACCACCACTCGATGTGGCGAAGCTAGTCATTACAAACGGCGCACTTCTACCGCCGCAATTGTCTCCTACCATTCTGGCTCGCACTGCATACAAGATGGCTCTCAAAAGCGGATCGCTTACCAGTGCTCTGAGAGCAGCATCCAAGGAGGACATTTCGGGCGCATGCATCTTCAATGGCATTCAAGGGGCATCTAAGCTCTCTGCGGAGGTGGCTGACAAGGCGTCGTCATATATGTCCAGCCTCAAGCGAACGGTTTGGACCAGGGTGGCCAAGGTGTGGGACGTCAGTTGTATTCCGGTTCAAAACAAGCTGAAGAGTGCCTCAGTCGACTACATCATTCATGCTCTGAACAATGCTGCTGGCGAAGACGTGAAAATGATGGGAATTGCGTTTGCAGATGACGACAGCGGCGGGATCGACAAAATTATGCGAGCATGTATTGACTGTATTACCTCTGGTAGCCTAGACCACTAGCGTACAGTGGTGCCGCCTGGGCATTCAGAGAGCGATAATATTGGAGAGAGTGGCGTTGACATCTTGTTCGTTTTTGACACCGCTCGGGATATTTACAAGGAGTGGGCTGGACTACGATTGGGAAAAGAGCGCCTCAGGGCTGGCGTAGCATCAATTTTGACGCTCGCCCGCCTCGATGCCTGGATGGCGACGCGCTGCGTAATGCAGGTGGCACTGGCGAGGACAGCGCTGGGCATTGCGACAAAATTATCCGACGATGGTGCAGAGGAGAGCGATATACACTCTGCGTTGCTGAAGGTTCTGAGCAAAGGTGGAGTTTCGCACGCCATGTTCACTGACGTGCTTTCACATTTGTTACCGAAAGCAACGCTGGGTATTCACGAAGCGTTGCGCGAAATAGTTGAGAGGGTTGCTCCAGAAGAGCTGGAGAAGACTCTGATCTCTGATGCCAGCGGGGAGACTTTTGAGCATGCAAACGATACGAGGGAGATAACTTTTTCGTACGTCTGCCCGTATTCGATAAAGGAGGGCAAGGACTGCGACCGCTTCGTTCTCAGACCTTCAGCATTCAAGAAATATGTCTGCGATTGGATCGGAGATGTGTGCAATGGCTTTGTGGGCGTTAGCGAGCTCACGTCTTCCCAGTTTGATCCGATAAGTTTCGACGGCGAGGGGTAGTACTCAAACCTGGAGGCTTGTAATAGAACGTAAATACTAGTGCTATACCGAAAAGTTCGAATAGTACACAACAATGAATTCCCGGCGATCCGTCTGTCTGTGCCTCCCCCGAACAACCAAGCATTTCTTGCGCTAGCATGTTCAACGTAAATTGCGCCGCGCCCCACATCCCGCACTCTAAGAACGACCAGCAGACGGGGGCAGTGACGGTGTCTTCTCATACCTTAGACGACGTCGAAGCCGCACAGCATGACCTGGACGAAGCAGATGAGCATGGTGCCCAGCTTGCCCACATCGCGAATCGTAAAAAAAATCGGCACCGAAGCTCAAAGTATTGTTGAAGGTCGCTCTATGTGCGTGAGAATGCTAGCGGCTACAGGCACGATTGTGCAACAGTGCAGGCGGATGATTTCAAAAAATCCGGCATGTCGTAGTTGTTTGTAACATATATCGAAAAACAGGTTGACGTTTTCGGTTGGCAGGTAGTCGGGGTCGGACACCTCTTTCCTTTCCCACACCCGAGCTCGCCACTGCTCATATATCACCATGCTCGACGCTCCGATGTTCCCTAATGCCGACACGCCTTCCATTGCCACAGCTACTCAGCACACACAAGTGTTAAGGTACTCCCAAGAATGATCGATTCGAGCCTTTTCTGGAAGCTCATCGTCGTACAGCCATAGAACTTGACTACGTTGACCAAAGAAGAAGCAAGATGAAAACGTTCAGTTCCGTGAACGAATGAAATACTACGTTAAGATGATCAAACGTGGCACGAGCTACAGAGAAGATCTTCTTATCAAACTTCACAGCAGTCGCAAGAAAATGGTCAAGCCAACTTCAGGAGGTTCTTGAGTTCAATTTCATTGTGGAAGTCGACGGGAGGTGTTCCAACACTGCGGTTAAGCAGAGAGATAAGTACGCATCAAAAAGTAGATGGAGAGAGGGATCGAACTGAGGACCTAAGTGCGATTGGGGATCACGGTCATATCGCCGCGATGGTGAGCCTCGGCACACCACTGGAAAAGGGGTAGACGGGGTCGACATGAATGCAGTCCGTGCTGCATAGTTGTACGAAAACGCGATCGACAAGAATGACGTCAGCGCGATGGTCGCTCTCGGCTTGCTGTTGTAGAAGAGCGCAGAGGGGGTCGATAGGAACGTGGCTTGCGCCGTGTAGTTGTACGAACGTGCGATCGAAGTAGACCTGTGTGTCGACGCGATATACAAGCTTGGCAACGTAATGAGGGATGGGAACGACGGAGTTGGGAAGGATGGAGCGCAGGCTGTCAAACTGTGGAGGAGGGTGATTGAGGAACAAGATCATGTCCATTCTATATTCAATTTCGGCACGCTGCTGGTATATGATGTGGAGGGATTCGAGAGAAACACGGCATAGACAAGTTCGAGCGTGCGATCAAGAAGGGTAATGATGTCGCTTCGATGGTCAGTCGCGGTCTCTTCCTTCACAAGGGCACTGAGGGAGTCGAGACGAACGCGGTTAACGCTGTACGAATGGGAGATGATGCATCTCGGCCTTCTACTGCAGGACGGCGCGGGGGG
Source organism: Chondrus crispus (assembly GCF_000350225.1). Lineage (NCBI taxonomy): Eukaryota > Rhodophyta > Florideophyceae > Gigartinales > Gigartinaceae > Chondrus > Chondrus crispus. The sequence goes on from NW_005179057.1 coordinate 24,589, forward strand.
GTCGTGAAGAACGGGGTTCGCGCCTCAGAGCTGTACGAGCTTGCGATTGACAGGAGAAACAATGTGCATGCATTGGACAATCTTGATCTGCTGCTACACCACGGCACGGAAGGAGTGGAAATGGACGAGGTCCGCGCTCTGGAGCTGTACGAGCGTGCGCAGCGGTAACACTAAGTTGAATCTGGCTCTCCTCCTGACGGATGGAGGAGATGGGGTTGCAGAACGCTGCGCGGGCTGCGAAGCTGCTTCAGGATGCGATTGAGGAAGACGGTATGGTGCATCTTGGCACGCTGATGCAGCACGGGGCGGACGAAGTGGGCCGTAACATAGGGCAGGTGGCATGGTTGTATACCATGGCGATTGAAAAAGACGGAACAACGGAGTGGCTCTGCGTTGTTGCGGGCGCTAGTGGCTCAGGAGGTATGGAGAAATACGAGTCTCACATTATTCACGACGTGCTCGACTTGGACGAGACCGATGTCCGAAATCTCATGCGTCCCAGAGTTGACGCCGTTGCTTTTACGGTTACCAGCACTTTGACTGAGCTGCTGGAATAAGATTTTGAGTCTCACTACTGACGGATGCCTGTTTTCGAGGATAAGAGTGATAATATTGTGGGGGTGGCAATGTTAAAATCGCTGTTACGCAACTGGCGAGGTGGGCTACGCAATGCCGTGGGGAAGCATGTTTGTTTTCAATCGGATGTTGAAGGGGAAGCATTTCGGGGTGAATTATCGGTAGAGCTATCGGACGTTCGTGGGAAAGTTGCTCAGGTGCAACCTGCACCAGTTTTACGACGAAAACAGGGCAGAGTGACACTGAGAGGATGCGGGGGATTTATCGGCGGTACGACGAGGTGATCAACCTGTATGACGCTGGGGAGCTAATGCGCTGGATCGGGAGGTACTTGCGGAGGGAGAACGTGTCGGCGAAGAGCAGGGACAGGATGGAGGGCGAGCTGGACGAGAGGCAGCTGTACGAAGGGCTCAAGGAGCGCGGAAGGGTCGGCGGAGACAAGAGGTCGACGGCGTTGCGCGCCACCAACTCGGCGTGCGTCTCGATGACGACGTGAGGGATGAGCGCGCGATCTGGCGGTGCAGATCGGCTGTCCTATCAGCTCCCCCTGCACTTTGTGCACGAGCCAGCCTCTTCTCCGCGATCAACTTTGCCGGCGCGACGGCAGCGGTGCGCGTGTGGGGCAGGCGCACCGCGGGCGTGGGGCACGTCTGCGGGGACGACGGAGTCTTGGGCGCAGCTGTCACCGTGCGGGTGGAGACGCTTCTGCAGCGCGAGCTGACGTCCGGAAGTGGTAGAAAGCGGAACAGGAGGTTACGAAGAGGGGGGAGGCTGGGCTGCAGGAGTTGCAGCGCCCCCTGTTGGCAGAGGAGCGTCGGAAATTAAATGCTGTGGCGGGCAATGCCTCGACTGCAGCCACGTGTAAAATTGCGCAGGGGAGGAATTTTATTGAATTGCAAGGGTGGGCGGTGGGCCGATACAGAAAAGTTCATTTATTTCTCTAACATTATACTCTGTTTTTATTTGCACTAATCAAGGTGAGGCCAATGCACAGGGGGGCCGATACTGTAGCACGAAATCGTCGGATATAAATTGGTTGGAAATTTACTTCTGGCACCGCCAGAAAGGTCGGTAGTCGTGCGCACGCAAAGGCGGGGCGATGGAGAAGGGGTTTCAGCAGGGGTGGTGTGCTTCGGTACCACTCCCCTGCTACCCTTTTCTTTTGGTCGCGAATTCAATTCTGCATGAATACTGATAATAAATAAATAATTTGTTGAATTTTAAATAATGTTTAGATTAATACGTAAGATGTAGATTAATACATAAGATGTAGATTTACACAATTTTAATGTTTGGCAGTGTCCTGCTGCCAAATCTCATGAAGATTCGAACGTTGAGACGTTCTTCGGGCAGTACACGGATCAAGAAAACGGACTTGGCAGTGAGCGGAGCAGCTCAAGACCCAACGATCGATTTTACAAGTCTGCGGACAATGGGGCTGCGAAAGAGGTGTCAACCAAGTCTTCTCGAAACGGTGCGCAAGCTGAGACTTCCTTCGTACTGTAGACTACCCCCTTTTCAATACAAAACGAAAATTCTGGGTTGGTTCATCCCGCACGAACTCCAAACACTCTCAAAACGCGCCTGGGTTTAAACAAAATTACCATTTACTACTGTAGTCCTCAGAAATTACTCAACCTCATGTTGAGTAAATTCATGTCATGATGACTCTTCGACGGGACTTCTAAAGAACTGTTAACGGGGGACCGACGAGTCCTCCATGTAGGGCAAGGGTGCTGGGATAGCGGTTGTACATACTGACTGCACTGAGGGTTGCGGCGCAGCATCAGATCAGATATCGATAAAACGGATTGTATCGCACTTTCGGGCAAAAACTAAAACTTGGATTGAATCCGCCATGCGTAGCCCATGAACACACATGCACACAAATGCCTGCATGAGCTCGCATTGAACATATCTGAATTGGTTTGGCCATCATTACCCCATGCAGACATGGACTGTTGCATGGACGGTTTTATGGAACATGTTTGGCAAAACTAAAACTTGGATTGAATCCGCCATGCGGAGCCCATGCACACCAATGCCTGCATGAGCTCGCATTGAACATATCTGAGTTGGTTTGGCCGCCATTGCCGCATGCAGACATAGACTGGTGCATGGACGGTTCCATGGAACATGTTTGGTATTGCATAGGACCAGGCCTAAGCAAATCCCCATGGAAAAGTTATGATAACCGCTCCAATTGTGAGCATGGGCTTGCATGGTCTCTGCATAGGACATTTTAGAAAATCAGAAATACAGACGGGGGCGAGCAGCAACGAGGAGCTGCAGACGGCACGCGGACGAGTGCGGCGGCTCGGCAATGACAAGCCGCTGCAGCGAGTTCAGAAACGAGGCCTTAGTCGCAGGGCAAAAGAGACAAGGAGGTCGTAACGATGAAGGGAAAGGACCCCCCCCCTTACTCACGCACGTGAACGAGGACGTTCACGCTTGAGGGGGGGGCCGTGTAGCATAACCGCCGGCTACTGTACTATACATTAGATTTAGAATTAGATCTAACGCTGTAAGGTACGAACCTTACAGCGTGCGCGCGCGCATACCTTACAGCGCGCGCGCACCAACACGTGTACCATACGTGTAGCACACGTGTGCTGTCAGCCTCGACGGCTGACAGCGTTACAGTGCGGGCCGGCCCGCACTGTCTACAGTAAGCCGACTACAGTACAGTCCGCACTGTACTGTAGACGGTTAATTAACTTGTACAATAAATATAGGGAGCGACCGCCGGCGGAGGGGACGAAGACAGGCAACCCTCCACCGACGGTCGACCACCCAGCTTACTCTACTCACACCGCCGTTCCGCGAGTAGTTACCACCGAGCGGGTAGTGGACGCGCGCGACACCGCGGCGAGCTGCGATCCGCCTCCGCCCGTCAGTACCGGATCGTCAACCGGTACTGCTCCGGGGCGTCGAGGCGTCGATCCGCTCGCCTACGCGCGCGTCCCCGCCGACCACGCTCTACCACCCGCTACCGGCCCGCTTCCGGTGGCGTTGGTTGGTTCAAGACCCTCGGTACGCCGATCCGGGGTCTTCCGCCGAACATCGCGAACACCCCTCCGCCGTGTGTGGGGTGTTTATGCGACACTTACTTAACCGTACGGTAAAAGGACTAGGGTAGGAAGTAAGGGGAGGCGTGCTTGCCTCGGTTTACCTCCAGCCCGGTGCCCCCCTATCTTATACCCCCTAGTAGGGCGGTGGCACCGGACGAACTACAGTAGCTGTACATACTGTAGCCAGCTTACTGTAGCTTACGATAATAAAAATGACTACTGTACTAACCCACCGATCGGTCGCGCACCACGTGTACACCTGCACTAGCTGGTGCCACTAACTACACGTGGACTCCCACGTGGCCACATCTACCCGTGCTGGCCACGTATGCACCGTATCGGTTAACATCTTACTACTGTACTTGGCGAGGCCTCTGGCGCCCGCCTAGTGCAGTAGCGCCACTTGGCAATTGTACCACACCGTCCACCCTGTTGTAGGATCAGCTACATGCGTGTGGCGTTCTGACGTCCTCCGGCGAGCGCATCCTCGGCCACGACGTCCACTGCGACCTCTAGGGCGTCCCCGGGAGGGTGTTGGAACCGCTCGGCCGCTATGGGCAGCAACATTGCCTGTGAAATCTCCTGTGGCTCTATCGATACCTGCATGTGGGATGGCACCATTCCCAGAATGGTTTTGCTGCTCAATACTTGGTTCATTTGTCGCATTGGGCTCGGGAAAGCCAGAGGGAAGATCCGACGATATCACGGTGGCCATGCTGGGGGACATGGGGAGGTTGCCGGTGCTTGAGGCGAAATACTCAACGGTTTTGAGATCTTGAAAATCGAGCGTGCAGAAAAAAGCAAGCGGAATACGTCCAAGCTTACAGAATAAGTCTCGATAGGGCGGAAACCGAGTAAGGGGCTGCCGAGTACCTCCCAATTTTCGGGTCTTAGGGTGACCCCACCGCGCCTTGCCCAAAATCGCAAAAAGCAGACAGTTGTCCTCCGATAATTGTATCTACTATCTTTTAATCAAGCTGCGCTTTGGGGGAGGTGGTGATTCAGAGATGAACCCCACCGCGCCTGTAACACGATACATCTATTCATATTCAGGGTCACCCCAATTAGGCTACAAGTATGTCGTAGAAATACATTTGGCGCAAAGAAGCAAGCTACTGCACGCATCTGCTCCACAATTGGCGGCAACTTTTGCTCGTCACTTGCCCGCTCTCCATAATATGTAGGCTCCTGTTTGGGAATTATCAACTCGGCAAGTACACCACGCTTTCAATTCCTATTATGGACTCTGGAACTGCGCTCTCAGCAACGCACAGGGCAAGATTCTCCTCGTCTGACCACCCCAGTCCCTTACCCTTTTTCCTCACTCTTACTGCCGAGTCATCAGTCCTAGTAACCACCTCAGCCATTGCCTGCACTTCTCAGAAGACGAGAAGGAGGGAGAAGATGGGAAATGTCCACGAGCGAAGGCTGCACAACACTCCTTTTTGCGTCCCACACTATTGATGGGACTTCAGTCAAAACAGCCCCAATGCCATTTGGAAGAGCTTTGGTGGAGCTGTAAGCACATGAAATTCAGATGTTTTCTGTACCGTTACTATAGAACGAAGCTCGCCCAAACGGCGCTTTGGACAAAAATCTCGACCAAATAATTTTGGTTTGGAAAAGAATCCCTCCCAAATTCTAAACTTTAGGACAAATGGTGGCGCGGTGGGGTTCAAAATTTCTTCCATCGGTCCGAACTTTAGTCCATCGGTCCAAACTTTAGTGGTTGGAATTTTAGGACAGAAATTTTGTTGGCGGTGGGGTCACCCTTATGCACAGTGAAGTGGACATAAGCCCCTAAAATCAAAAATCTATAGTTTTTATTATGGCCATTTTAATGGCCATATAGAGCAATAGGGATATCGGAGAGGGCCGTAGCATACGTTTTAGTACCAATGGTGTTCATACAATTTTCGTTACAATACTGTGACGTAAGAGAAATTTTGTGTTAACGAGTAGCAAATTGATCTGAGGGATGTAAACACGGCCTTAGGCCCTGTAAGTACTAGAATAGAAACGAAAACATCGTTCCCCCCCCCCCCCCCCCCGCAGTTTCAGGCGTATACAGCATCTCGCGGCCTGCCACACTCTGCAGTGAGGAAGATCATTAATACTAACCTCGTAATGCCGTTGGATTTCTTTGCGAGGCAACTTGGAGCAGACCGCAAATCCTCTGCTGATTCCCCCATAGAGGTCGAAGAGACCCAAAGAGAGTCTGTTGAAAGCCTCGGGAGCGCCAAGACTACCCGAATTCCACAACCACTCCTGTATCGTATTGCAAAATTACTCATCCTCACGAGCGCAGTGCTCTTTCTTTTATCCTATCCATTTCAGCTGTCGACTTTCAAAGATTCCTTTCAGCATGCGTACCGCAGGTTCACGGCTGTGAAAATCTCAGGTCAAGAACAGAAAGAATGGTGTACTTTTGCAATCATGTGCGGGACCGGCGACACCGACACCGTATCCGAAATGCGTCCATTACTAGTGAGTGCCATTCTGCTGTCCACATGCCGCCTACATTTCATTTTCTTGACCGACGAAGACGGCGCAGGACGCGTCCACGAAATGTTTGCAAAGAATCTCACCACCGCTGACAAGCCGATTAGGGTTGATATCATGGTTATCTCAACAGAATGGATTGACGAGAAGGCTTTGAAAATCAAACTCGATCCCCATGGTCACCACAGTGGTTCATGGGGTACGGGGAAGCTTTTGTTGCCATGGATTCTCCAGGATCTCGATCGTGTTATCGTTATAGACAGTGACATGATTTTTTTGGATGATCCTGCTTCCCTATGGGCTCAATTCGATGATGATGGCACTTGGGCATACAAGATGCCTCTTTTTGATCGCTCGAAGTCGTCGAACATATGCTCTTGCGTTGTCCTCATGGACATCCAGAAAATTCGCCAGGTTCGTGCTTATCCGGATCTGTTTTCAAGTGTACTGCACAGTCACCCTGAATGGCGCAATGAAACGTCTTTGAACTATGTTCCTCCTCATGGCGACCAGGGTGTCTATTTTGGGCTTATGAAAAGCCATCCTAAACTTGTGAATTCACTAGATGATCGCTTTAATGTGGATCATTGCCATGGGTATTACGGTGCGTTAAGAAATTCCTCTTCAAAGATGGTTTCGATTTTGCACAAGAACTGCGAAAGTAGACGTCATGCTCTAGATGCGGCAGGTAATCTATTTTTTGACTTCTATTCGGCGTACAAATGGCAGTGGCTCAAAGGCCTGGAAGACACTGGTTACCCTGTTACCGTTAACATGATATCACATGAGACTTCCCGAAATTCGTCGACCGTTTGACTGAATGTGAGTGTCGAGATGATCACAAGTCATTTGAGTGTGACTGTTGAAACTATGAGCACCCATTCCTTCAATAGCTACCGCCCTATTTGGTGGATCGAGCAGGATTAGCGGCTATATGACGGCAGCATAGAATTCGAGCCGAAGTGACTTGCACGAGTCGCCGCGAAAATGCAAATATTGCTCGCCTTTACTTTGTCATCAGACAAACTAGAAAAGCATTTGAAAGATGCGTTCGTTGGTGGGGTTGGAGAATGAGACTAAGCAGGCGACTGGCATTCAAATGAACAGTTTCTCATTAGTGGCACAGACAACAATGCTATGCTTTTACCGGCAAGCTAGGCTGACAAAGGCTTGAAAGTCTTATGGCATTTGAGTCTTCAGCATGAGAGCTTTTAGAAGAGAAACTGGCTGAAAGCCGCCTGCGAAGCCTTATGTTCCCAATGCCGATATGGGACTACTGTACAACAGACTATGTGCCTCTAAAAAATGTGTGAAACTGTTCGTTAGGCCACCAACAGTGGCCTATGCCAATGCATTTCTCCAAAGTGGGCAACCAGAGCGTGTCTATACTCAAATTGAAAAACTCCGCAGTCCTCAGAATTTAGTAGGATTGCTAGCCTCGATTAAATCATCGGGAACAACCTAGAAGACAGATAATCTTTCGCAGATGGGTATTGTTTGAGGCAACTGTCGATAACGAAGGGCTTGGTGCCCATTAAGTGCTAGGGTTTCTTCGCGAGTTGTGAAATCAAAAAAAGATGTAAAAGACTTCTCCTCTTTGCGGCGGATAAGACACACTTTTGGTGTCATCGAAAGTCCTAGTTATTTATAGGCACTGAAGGTTTTCACCGTTACAATCGTGCCTTGTTCACGGCGGAGGAGACACCGCACTCGCTGGTTGGATCGATTCTCTTCGGAGACTTGAGCTAGTTTGCAGAGGCCCATACGTCCTTCTTAACAACTTGCCCTTTCCATTGGCACCTAAGTCTTCGCCATCCAAAGTTCCGTCAGTGTGGAACGGAAAGCGCCTCTTTCTGGGTGGCGTGCAACTGTTCGTACGTGGTGATCTGTTCATGGGGGAAAGACAATTAGTGAGATTGGGAGACCTACGCAGCGATTGGCTTTGAAGAGGAGAGGAAGACATAGAGATGCGGGTTTTCCGTGGCACAGCGTCATGGAGCAAGGGCGCTCCAGGTGACAGCGGCGGCTTAGACCCTGAAGTGAATTTGGCGAATGGAGATTTAGATGCAACTCGTCGCCGTTTAGGAGACGAGAAAGGGTCAACTTCTGGCGGACGGTCCAGGCTATGATCTGGTATTGATGGACTACTGGGGGTAGGTAGATCAGTCGGGGCACGCAAAGCTGGCAGTTTGTGCGGTGCATAAGTGGGATTGGGAACAATAAACATCCGGTCAAGTATGCCGCTGTCATTCACAATTTCATAATGACCGCAAAATTCAAAAACCATGCTGTCGGCGTCAGGCGTTGCTTCAAGCTTGATGTCGGTGGTGACGGGGGTGCGGATGATGACGAATGGAAGCGGGATTCGTAATGGTTCCGATTCCGGAGCACGTTGATTGCGCTGACAAAGAGTAAGGATTGCACGAGCCTGTCCTTTCAGCTGAGACAGCTTGCTATGCTTATCAGCGATTGATTTCCGAAGGCGGACCACGGATTTATAGATGACCATTGAGTTAGAAGGTGAGCTGCCTCGAATGTTTGATTGCTCTGCTTGAAAGCGCAAGGGAATTAGGTGATTAGTGCCAACCCAGGTAAGGGTTTTGTCCTTTCGGGTACGTCTGATGGCACCGACAGACTCGAGAACCTTAAGCGAATCGTAGAGACGGCGGCGGATATTTTTGCCCACTGCGGCCAGTTCATCTTCGGAGACGACAAACGCAGCACCTTCTACTTCTGATATGGCCTCGTTTGCGAGTTCGGAGGCGATGTCAACAGAAGATATTCCCTTGTTTGAGCGCAACTTTTTCACGAGGGACATAGAAATGGCACGCAGATTCTTGGTTGCAGATAGAGTTTTGGAAATGTCGCGGCGGGTGGGGACGGTGGAGGGTTCAGAGTTGGAAGACATGGTAATCTCCAACGGCCATGTGAAGCAGGGAGACTGAGGGAGCGGTAGCAGGGAGCGAGTTCCTGCGTGGTTTTGTGGTGGAAGGAGAGAAGGAGGGAAGGAGGGGAGGAGGGAAGGAGGGAAGGAGAAGGAATGTCGGTGTTGGGGCTGTGACAGTATTGTTGTTTGCAAGGCTCACTCTCGCAATGACCGCTGGAATGGGACTAACTACATTCGTGAACACTTAGGGCCGCGAGTGGGAGAAAGGGATGCACTGGAAGTCACCAACCTGATAAAGAGCTTTGAACAGTATGGATTTTGCTCTTGCAGTTTGGGATTTGTATGATTTCGCGCCAAAATTGCTCCTGTAACAGCCGAGTAGTACTTGAGGTAGCCTTAGGGATGCTGCCGGGCCTCTCGCTACTGAAACAGTACTGTACGTGTACCGTACTGAACAGTATGACAGGATGATGAGGACAGTACCAAGGGTATTGCATACTGTGCAATACTGTACAGAAGTTGTGTTTTTTCTATGCATTTACAGTAGATACTTTTTTTCCTCGAGAGTGGCCGCGTGTACATTCCGTATTGGCCAATTCTGATGCCGTTTTTGAGGTCTACAGTACGCCCTGATTTACACAATACATGAATACAGTATCGCAAGCAATGCGGCTACCTGATAGCTGACTCGAACAGCCTCGATGCTTATCAATACTCAAGAGTTTTGTTGCTCTTTAGAGATAACCTACTGCAGTAGGATATCCTTAGAGCACCCCTATCGGTTTGGCTAAATTTGGTGGCTAAAAGTGTAAAATTTTGCGTTTGCATATATATAACATTTCACATTTCTGTGCGCAACACTATCCGTTTAGGAGTAAATTAAGCCTACAGGCTTAGTAAGCCCCCTCAAATGCCTGACCAACACGATCCTTCTTTGTTTTCTTTGCTCGTTTCAAATATCTTGAGCCCTTTTTTTGTTTTTGCTGTTTGCTGTCTCTTTGCTGCCGTAGCTTCCTCTCTTTGCTGCTTTTGAAGTCGTTTAATGGGCTGAAAGAGGCTTAAAAAGCCAAGAAATAGTCCACCCAAGGGTAGATTTTGTGGGGCAAAGTACAGGCTATAGAGGAAATTTTTTGTTCGGAATTAACCCATGTCCGGAATTTCCTCTTTCGAGAAGGGTACTGTAAAGGGGGGGGGATAATGCAACTCTCGGACAACGCTGCCACTATCCGGACTGCAAAAATATTTCAAAAAATGTATGATTCTTGGGCCAAGACGCTTCTCGACCATAGAGCACGCCACGAATAGCGTTTTAATTGCAAACCGTGTGGATAGATTTAAAAATAAATCTGCTCAATGATCAGAACACGGAATGTTACATAAAGCGAGATACGGCAGATCTTTCCTCTGCTGTAAACAGCAGGTGCGCCTCTGCTCCACCTCAGTTTCCCTTTGCATCTCCAATCCATAGTGAAGAAGAACATTTACCGCGTTTAACCGCACCCATCCACATCCTCTTCTTGCCGTTGCCGTGGTGCTCACGCCGCTACTGCGCACATATTCTTGCGATGCCAACCCACGCTTTGTCATTTGTCAGCTTTCAGCCAGTTCTGCCACCCCGCCATGCTCGACAAACTGTTCAGAAGAGGGCGCGCCCACTTTCTTCCTGCAGCTACTTTGCCCATATCCCGCGCGCGTGTGCGACCCCACCGCCATCACCACAACCAAATGACACCTTACCCGACATGAAAATCCCGGGCACCCCCTGTTTCACATCTCGCATAATGGCATCACCAATGCCGAGCGACCGACGCCACGTCTACTTGCAAGCAGCCGCGGCTGCCACAGCCAGCTATTTGGCCGATTTCCAGCCCGGCACCTCTGCTCCTGTGTCTCAAGTCACCCTGCTTGTTCCGCAACTTAACCCAGAACTGGACGTATATGACCGCCGCTTCTTACTCAGCCTGGCATGGGCTGTGCTAGATGTCACAGCTTTCTCATGCCGTTTACGAAGTCGAGTCCTGATTCAAGGAACCGGCGCTTTCGGTGCAGTTCCGCTCTCCGTTTCTGGCCTCCGAAGAAACTTCGACGCCGACTTGAACATGTCCCAGGAAGCATGGACTGAGAACATCATTCGTTCAGGGGCCCTGGAAAATGTGGATGACCTTGATGACCAAGATGATATTGTCATCGTTGTGTCCCCCACAAATGCAGTCTCAATTCCGGTCATCGATAATCTTACAGATATGGTCGCCAGGGCACGCGGAAGACCAGTGATCCTACTCAACCCACGATTGGCGGACGTTCCGAGTCACAGCGGCGTAATGCAGGTAAGTGGACGTGCGGAACGGGTCCGCTTCTTGGAAAACATAGACCACATTTTTTATTTGCGCTTGCTGTTTAGCGCAGGCAAAGTACGTATTCTCCAATATCAAGACAAACTCTGTCGACGGCATTCCTACCACCGTTGCATTGCCACTGACTTTTTGCCTGACGACTTCCCTCTGTGTATTGCATTTTCCGCAACAGTCGTACCCTCTTCGCGGAATCTTACATCGTGCGTACCCCGGGCAATGGCAGGTCTGGCGTTCTGAGAATGAAGATACCAACTACCGTCTCATCTCGTCTGCACCCGAGCGCCCTCTGGCAGATGACATCACTACATCCTTCGCACAAGATAGATATGCCCAACAGAAGAGGCGTATGGAGAATACAGCCGCCTCTGGGTCACCTGCGTCTCTGGAATCCCTCCTCGCATCGCCTGCAGCTTTTGCCATCATTGCAATAGGCATGACGTTAGCAGTTGCTCGTTTTCTCGGCACAGATATACAGCTATTGGTTAATGGCACGCTCAGAGGTTGAGTCATGCATCGCGAACCTAGCAAGTGAATCGTTTTCAGGAACACGCCTATTCTGTTTTGAGAGACGCAAAGGACTAAAAACAAAAATTTAGGGAGCAAATCAGGGACAGAACCATCGCCTAATCGGAAACTAAGCATCGCGGCGACAGTTAGTGAGTAAGTACTATACAAGTAAGCACCCTTACGCATCGAAGGGATGCGCTCTATGACCCAGTGGCTCGAAAGGCGGAGGCGATTATCGTTTGATGCATCATGTTAGGTCTATGACTTGGACATCATTCGCATCGGGAACTTTGCCGGATGGTAGAGACGCCATAGCTGAAGGTGCATGCGATGGTGCCTCCGGAGATGACGTCATGTTTGAAGCGGGTTTGGAACTTGCGGGGTTAGAAGGTTGCTGAGAGGTAGAGCTATTCGATAGTCTGCCTTGCGGCGTAGCTTTCATGATGGCAGTGTCTGCAAGCCCACGACCAGATGGGGGCGGGACGCCATTTTGGTTCGGCGGCGCCGCAGCGGCGACCATTTGTGAGTGACTGGCAGGTCGAATATGTGTCCCAAGTGGAGCAACCGAGCCTTGCCCCGCTGCAGCAGCGGATATTTTTTGTACAGGGGCACCAGCTTGCACCATGCGTCTTGGAACAGTGTGATATTTTTCAAGTCGAAGCCATTCCGATACAGCTGGTGGTTTGGTTTTCTGCGCCCTTCTACTCAAATTGGATGACAAAAAGCGGTATCCAAGCGCGGCCATCTGTGCGGCGAAAAATTGCGTATGACTCCAGCTGAGAAAGTAGAGATCATTGATCGGGCTGCCATCTGGCAAGTCTTTGTCGACATCGCTGGTGCCCGTCCTCATGGTATCCAAAGCCTCCTCCTCGGTGGATGGCACTTTGAACACGGCTTTAGTGAAGAACAAGGAAGCGCCGCTGAAAATAAGATCTTGAGACCGGGAAGCCACCTTGAGGACGGGGCTGGTTAACTCGCACCTTGTGATGTTGGCCGTTATCGGTATAATCTGCCTCTTGATCACCTTCTTCTGAACCGCGCCCCGCAATGGAGTTGGGCCGTTGCCCGTTGGCGGGTGTGCCGCTGCACGCGTAGATGGTTTCGGCATTGGCTGCAGAGATGCGGAATTCAGTGGCGCAGAGGCTCCATTCGGGGCGCGTATGATTGCGGAGTGCCGCAAATCGCTAGTGCGCGCGGTTCCTGTCTGATTATTAAGAGTTGAATTTTGAGCGACATTTACGCCTCCAGGGCTGGCGGTGTTCGTAGTTGGCAAGGTGGGAGATGACACAGTGGGAGATGACACATTGGGAGATGACGTTTGCACAGATAAGGCACCGGTGCCTTGCCGGTTCCGGAGCTCCTGAAGCGCATCGAGGTTCATCTGACCCGCGCGCCTCGCCAGCATCTTGTGCTGATACTGCTGTTGAGATAAGCCAGGATGGCTTTCCGGGACCTGCATTGGCTGCTGCATCGGCTGTTGCATCGGTTGCTGCATCGGCTGCTGCATCGGCCGCTGCATCGGCCGCGCGCGCTGCTGAGACAGTTGGCGCAAGACCTGAAAAGCCTGAGCCTGCGAGATGATCTGGCCCTGCATGGCGCTCTGGCGCTGCAAGAAGGCGATAGTGGAAGCGATTTGCGGGGTGATAAGGTTGGCAGTGGGGTTGTGGGCGTGCATCGGAGCGGCGGAAGCGGGCAGGGGTGGCGTGGGCGGCGGTGCGGAAGGCGGCGGTGCGGAAGGCGGCAGCGGCAGATGGGGTGCGGGCTGAGTAGCGGGGAAAGCAGTGGACTGGGCGCGAGCGAGGGCGAGGCTCTGGGCGTGCAGCGCCTGCGCGCGGTACTGGGTGGCGTCGGCGGCGAGCGACGCGGGGTGGGCGGTGGTCGCGGGCGGTGGGCGCGGCGGCGGCGGTTGGGTCGGGGATGCGAGATGGGCGGCGGCGGAAATGGGGCGAAGGGTGCTGTCCGGGGCGACGTAGTGTTGGGTCTTGCAGTGCTTGAAAAGGGTTCTGATGTAGGCGGCGTTGAAGTCGATGCGGTACTGCGCGGCGGTGC
>NW_005179057.1:39306-104412 GCF_000350225.1 Chondrus crispus
CGACTTGCGCCGCCTCAACCCCGCGCGCGACGCAGCCGCCGTCGAGCGCAACACCCGCCGCCGCGTCTACGACGCCCTCAAGGTCATGGTCGCGGCCGGCTGCGTCCAGCGCGACGGCAAGGCCCTCCGCTGGATCGGCGTCGACGACCTGGCCCCGCCCTCCCCGCCCGCCGCGAACGAGGCCCCCTCCGTCCGCGTACAGCTCTGCCAGATCAGGAGGTGTCTCGCCAGGAAGCGCGCCCTCGCCACTGAGCTGCAGGCAAGGCTCGTCGCCTTCAGCCGCCTCGTCGAGCGCCGTCCGGACGACCCGGACGCACGATTGTCGCCTGCCCTGGCTCGCATTCACTTCCCCATGGTCGTCGTCAAGGCTCGCACGCCTCATGTGGCGTACGCCCCGAATAGGGAACACGTCCGCCTTACCTCCGCCCATCCGTTCAAGCTCTACTCAGAGTCAGATATCGTCCTCATGATGTCGGAGCGGCGCCGCCCACGCCTTAACGCGCCTCAGAAAAAGCCTCGCACCGCGTCCAAGTCGAAGCCTTCTTCACGCCACAAGCACCACCGTCCCCGCGGCGAGGGCTCGCCTCCGCCCCCACCTCCCCCGTCTCCTGCAATGCTCAAAGATGAGGACCAGCCTAATCCGTTTGCTCTCTCGCGGTCGCGTTCCGAACCGCCCCAGTTCTGCATAGACTTGAAACAGCTCCAAGTCCTGGCCAAAGTAAGAAACGACGGCACGGAACCAACACCGCCAGTATCTGACGAGGCGGACGTCGGCGAAACCTCAACTGACTACTCATTGATGGACCACGCGAAAGCTGAGCTCTGTCTTGACCCTGAAATCCCGCTTCAGTACGAACATGACGACGACGAGAAGCCCTTTTTTGAGCATATGCAGAAACGTCCTGCCCCGCCATTAAGCATCCTTGGACATGATTTGGATTCGCGTGGCGACGAATCCACCACAACTAGCATCGGCGTTGGTATCCCCAACACCCAATTTGAGCATCTTCCCTCCAGGACTTGCACTGATGAACCATTTGCGCCGAACATCGATTTGATTTGTGATGAGGAGCTCTCCATCCCACTTTCTGTCGGCGATACAACAGATACGGAGCATGTTCAGGATACTTCAGACATCCCCAACACTACCACCGAAAGTGATGCAGAGCCAAAACAAGACTTCAGTAGCAAAGACACCGCGAAAGGCGGCGAATAAGGGCTTTTGCATGGGTTTTGACCGATGCCAGCGCACGGTTGCATAGCATTTGCCCTCCCTGAACATACCTATTTGTACACACATGTACATATCTGTCATTAAGTCATGGAGATGCTTCTCCGAGAAGACCTCTGGCTTACATTCCAGTTCGCTCCAGTGGCATGAATTCCCTATCTCCCACTGTGTACGCGTCTCGCGTTGTTGCTCCTCCCAAGAATCCTTTTTTGGTGCAACACTACAGCTTAACTTCACACCTGTAAAACCGTGTTATTAGACCCTCGCGCAGCATTTCTGAGCCACCACGGACGAAAGAACATAAAACACAAATGAGAAAGAGAAGATGTCCTTTATGTCTTTAGGTCAAGCTTCCGCTCGGTCTGACTTCCGTCTTTGCCGAGGCCGGCGTGCCTTCTTCGGAGCCTTTTCCGACCGCAATCTCTTTTTCGTGGCAACTTCGCCCTCCTGATGCCCATTTGAGGCTGCAGCAGCATCGTCATTTGCACCCATGGTGATTTCAGATGAGGGAACGACTCGCTTGCCTCCCTTCGCTTTGGATCTGGATTTCCTTATAGTGATACCCTCCTCCATCCCGTTCTCACTAGCGTTGCGCGTGGCGGCATCACGATTTGCTGCGGCTCGAGCACGGCGACGACCGCGAGTCCAGAAAACTGCCCCGTCCTTCTCATCCTCACTGATCCTCTCATCGAGCTTGGTTTGCTTCGGGGCTTCTTCCATTTCCTCATCGCCCGTGTCCTCTTCTTTGCCGTCATTATTCGCGTCCTCATCCCCGTCACCCATATCTTCGTCGGCATCGGACAGAATCCCGTCGAGAAGGTCAGGCGCTTCCTTGTCTCCAGCCTCCTCTTCCCCATTCTCTCCTTCACCACCATTATGATTTTCCCCTTCTTTCTTTCCCATCGACTTTGCCCTCGCCAGTTTCTTCTCCTTCCGCTTCGCCGCGATTCGCGCCGCCTCCTCCCGCTGCCGGTCTGCTTCTTTGAACTTTCTCTGAAATCTTTTCCCATTCACATGGCCAATGACCACATCCTTCCGGCGCGGCAAGACAGAACTCGTAAGCTTGCAAAACAGAAAGTGATTCTTGTCTTTGTGCTTGTGCGGGACGACGTACGGCTCGTGTTGGGCAAAGTCGTATCCCTCGTTGGCTTTCAGCTGTAGTGCGCGCTTATACGCAAGCCCATTTGCATAGGCTTCTAGCACCTTCCCCGACGTCATGGCAGCAAATTCCATCCCGCTTTTTGTAAACTGCAGCTTGCCGCTCGGCAGCAGCGTCGTAGATGATGGGTGTTTTGCTGCGTACCGCGCAACATCGGATTGAGAGGGCATTTTCTGGCTAGAAGTCAGACACAGGCCAGCTCTCAGGCTCGAAGTAGTGTTTTTGTTTCGGACACTTAAGATTGTCGTCCGTACCTTGGAATGCAGCAAGAAGGGACGATGGTAGGCGTTCGGACCAACTGGTTCGGACCCCAGAATGTTACGCCACCGCCGTCGAAGTCTTACATGTGTACAACACTCGAGTACAGTAGACGAGGGCGGGTCGGTCTGTAAAATGAATTGGATTTTGTGATCTTTCCGCGATTTGACCTGGCCAATCATGAACGGTCCTTGAGGCAGAACCGTGAGCGCCTGGAGCGCCTCCTTGGCCCTTGCCTCAACCGTTCGTACTCGAACCACACAAAGCACCCACAAGAAAGTCCATGTATCTATCGGAAGATTGAGAGATGCTTGACGGATTCTGCGAAAGACAAAGAAAGTAGTTTCAATTCTGAAGCCCGGAAGACATTGAATCTACAACACAATGCCTTCGCCCAACGCGATCGCAATGGACAGGTTGCTGCCGGTTGTCAACAAATTGCACAGCATCTTCCAGCGATGCGGGCTAGCTGATCCCATCGATTTGCCGCAGATCGTTGTCGTTGGTTCGCAATCCTCTGGAAAGAGCTCCGTACTTGAATCTATCGTGGGCTTTGATTTTCTGCCGAGAGGCTCTGGAGTCGTCACCCGAAGTCCAATCCTCATTCAGTTGAACAAATTGAAGGGCGTTCAAAAATTGACTTCATCTGATACGCTATCCGGTAAGAAATCCAACCCGAAACGATGGGTGGAGTTTATCCATGCCCCCGACAAGAAGTTCGTCGAGGAGAATGAAATCCAAGCAGAGATTGTGGCGGAGACAGAGCGGGTAGCAGGGAAGAACAAAAGCTTGAGCCCAACAGCCCTCATCATGAAAGTTTTTTCAAAGGATGTCGTCGATCTCACTCTCATCGACCTTCCAGGCCTCACGAAAGTCCCCGTCGGTGATCAACCTCCGGACATCGAGAAGCTCGTTCGCGCCATGATTCTATCTTACATCGAAAAAGAGAACACCATCATTCTTGCTGTACATCCCGCCAACACTGACCTGGCTACTTCTGATGCGCTTCAAATGGCTCGCCGCGTTGACCCGCATGGCATGAGGACGCTTGGTGTCATTACCAAGCTCGATCTCATGGATGCCGGCACCAACGCTCTGGACATGTTGCAGAGCCGTGTCATTCCCTTGCGGAAAGGCTATGTTGGAGTTGTGAATAGATCCCAGGCAGACTTGGACAAGAACACGACGGTTGCCGAGTCGCGCGTCGCTGAGCGCAATTTTTTCCAGAGCCACCCTGTGTATGCCCCACACGCCAGTAAGATGGGTTCGCAGTACCTTGCCGAGCTTTTAAGCACCATGCTAATGGAACACATTCGAAATGTCATTCCATCTACCCGCTCAAAGCTTACATCCCAACTGTCGGAGGTGCGTGCAGAAGTGGCCACGTTGGGACCGGAGCTGTCTGGGGCTGACGACGCCAGCGGCACGCTACTACATCTTCTTACGAAGTATGCCTCCTGCTACGCGGATGCTATCGACGGACGGCCTAGATCTCCTCTCACAACAACAGAGCTGGCTGGTGGAGCCCGCATTAGCTACATATTTCACGACAAGTTTGGCATCGAACTATCGCAGATGGACCCCTTTGAGGACTTGGGAACTGATGAAATACGAACGGCGATGCGAAACGCAACCGGTCATCGTACTCCTTTGTTCATCCCTGAGTCTGCTTTTGAACTCTTGGTTCGGAAGCAGATTTCCCGCTTCTTAAACCCTTCGCTAACCTGTGTTGACATGGTTTACGATGAGCTAACGAGGTTAGCCGAAGCTGTCGAAGGCGCAGAGTTGTCTCGGTTTCATCGATTACGACTTGCAGTTTCGGAAGCAACCTTAAAGCTGTTGCGAGAGCAGAAAACACCCACGACACAGATGATCCACAACCTCGTCGAAATGGAGATGAGCTACATCAACACATGGCATCCAGATTTTGTAGGCGGAAGACAAGCGCTATCTACTATGATAGAAAAAGCTTTAATGCCAAACACAACAGAAACAAATCACATTGAAAACAGTTCAACTTCTTCGAGGTCACTACGAGAAAGACACATTCAATCAAGGACTGACCACCCGGACGCTTGGGTAGAGAAAAACCTTCTCGGGCACACTCACACAAACAGAACTGGGGATTTTGGGCGCAATACGGATCACGGTGCAGGGGCGAATAGGCGAAGACCAACCCCTAGAGGGCAGTCGGGCATCGGACGTGTACCCCCGAGTGATGGGATAGTGGCGGCCATCAGCAGGTCCACTGCAGAGAACTCTTCAATCCCGAATCACCTTCGCATCACGAAATCGGAAGCTTTGAATGATGACGAGAGGCAGGAACTGGATATTTTGCGAGTTTTACTTGACAGCTACTTCAATATTGTGCGAAAGAGGATGCAAGACATGGTACCCAAGGCGATTATAACTTTCCTGGTTCAAAGATCGAAAGATGCCCTGCAATCCGTCTTGGTATCGAAATTGTACAAACCAAAGACAATTGAGAAGCTTATGGTCGAGGGCGAAGAAACGACACAACGGCGAAAGGACATGCAAGCGATAGAAACCTTGCTCGAGAAGGCATTAGTAGAGGTGAACGAGATTCGCGACGTACACTGATTGACATTTCTATAAGCGTACCTGCGCACAATAACTTATTGTAAAACAAGACCATTAATCGAAGGTTTAACAAGACGGCGGTAGGAGTTAGGAAAGTCTATGCACAGTGTCCGGCTTTGTGTGAAACCTTCCCGTGGTATTGCAGTGTGTATATCGCTCCCTGCGTCAGAAGCGACACTTGACTAGTGTGTATCAAGACTCAGCGGTAAGCGCCTGCTCCGTTCGATCCCGTGGATGCACAACTAGATCAATGAGGCCAAAATTACGGGCGTCCTCCGCGGACATGAAATGATCGCGCTCCATTCGCGACTCAACCTCCCGCAATGACTGCCCGGTATGTTGCGCGTAAATCGCATTTAGGCGCTTCCGCAAGCTAAGAATTTCTGTCGCATGGATGGCGATATCGCTAGCCTGCCCCTGTGCGCCACCAGACGGCTGATGAATCATGACGCGCGAATTCGGCAAAGCCCGCCTTTCGCCCGGAGCTCCAGCAGCTAGCAAAAGGGATGCCATAGAGCAAGCCTGCCCAACACAAAGCGTAGATACTTTCGCTGATATGTATTCCATCGTGTCATATATAGCCAGTCCGCTAGACACTACCCCACCTGGTGAATTGATATACATGTTGATCTGACGTGACGGGTTTTCGGACTCTAGAAACAGGAGCTGTGCCACGACAAGAGAGGCCACCCCGTCATTGATGGGGCCGTTGACGCAGATGATGTGCTCTTTGAGCAAACGGGAGTAAATGTCGAAGACCCGCTCGCCCCGCGGCGTCTGCTCGAGGACCATGGGAACTAGGTTTGCAACAGGTTGAGAGGGGATAGACCCCATGGCGTCAGCGATGCCAGGTGGGGACTGCCAGACCGGTGAAGAGAAGTTTCGAGTTGGGATTCTTGATACACATTCGGGGCCGAAGCTTGTTTGAAGTCTTGTAGTGGAGAAGCGATGAAGGCGGCATGCTCGATACATGCCACAAAACATCTTAGTGCTCATTTTTCTGGTGCTGCTGTCTTTCAAGCGGGGGTTGACTGCGTATTGAATGAAGAAGAGGGTTGCAACAGAGGA
Source organism: Chondrus crispus (assembly GCF_000350225.1). Lineage (NCBI taxonomy): Eukaryota > Rhodophyta > Florideophyceae > Gigartinales > Gigartinaceae > Chondrus > Chondrus crispus. Next base: position 45,624 of record NW_005179057.1, read on the forward strand.
GAGTTCATCAATTCCTGTTGAGGCCGTGAAAGACTTCCGAGGATTGCGGCGAACGGCCCTCAGGGCCGTTCCTAACGACGAGCACGGTGTGCTAGCACGCAAGCACCCTGAAACTTGGCATGAATGTATTGGTTGAAAAAATTATTGGAAATGCTTTTACTCCCGTTCAACCAATCCATTCATGCCAAATTTCAGGGTGCTCGGGTGCTGGCACGGCGAACTCTTCGTTAGGAACGGCCCTGAGGGCCGTTTCAGGGCCGTAGGCGGCACTCCTACTGTGCTGAGTCACGGAAACCAAGAGCTCCAGCAAATGGGACTATAGTGGCCCTTATGCATTAGTGCTGCTTTTGTTTGTGCCACCCTCCCAATAGTGCAGCCCCAGACGCACGAACACGAAGTGCCACGTGTCATACGGTTCCGGCTGTTATGCTGCCGTCCGTACATGTCAAACATGTAAAAGCCGCTTTCTGGTCCCATCCTCCTCACGCCACCAAACACCGTTCGCGGATCTTAGCTTGTGCTCGTTATGACTCCGCAAATCTGCTCCACAATGGACACCGTAAACCAGCAGTTTTGCGACAGTTCGGCATTGCAGAGCGCACTGTGCGCAAAATCAAAGTAACTGCTCCAGCGTTGCTCTGCGTAGCAAGCGAAAAGCCCAAATCACTCCAAATACATACTAGTCAGCCCGTAATGGTCTCCCATGTCGTACTGAACCTCCTCAAATTTCTCAACTACGCCAAGGTATGGTGGCGGCGTCTGTCAATGACGCCATGCATGTTTTGGAGACGGCGCAGAATCCACCTGAAAAGCAATCATGTGATAAAGATGAGAGCGCAGAAAATGCAATAGAGAGAAAAACTGTACCCCATGTCGTCGGGATCGCGAACTTGTTTAGAGAGCAGAAACTTTTGGCGTCTGAGTGCCATGTTCCAGACGCTCTATCGCATCTAAGGTCGGCAGGCGCGCATTTCTCACTGCGAAACACAACAGAGAACGAACACGGATCATGCAGACGTTAATTACCGAGTGCATGCAGATCGATGTGACGACGTCACATACCGTACTGGGCGCCTCGTGAAATCCAAAAATCGCAAGTTGTGTTGACCAAATCGGGATTTTATAACACGCAAACGGCGCGTTGTGCTCACATAACGCGCCGCTTTCTCGGACGGGCGACCCCATGCTAGGTTAAATGTGTATCGCACAAATGTCAAAATGTGCGCGCGTACAATCCAAGTTTACTGTACACAGAGAAAGCGTCGGTCGCCGATCGGCCGACGAGACTCGGCATCTACATCCTACCGAGCATGGCTCTGAATGAGAAGTAGCAATAAAGAATAGCCATTTGGTCATTCATGGTTCTGACGGTGGCTGCTCGTTGGTGAAAACACTCATCGCACTATCATGATTGAGCTTAGCCAGTACACAATGTAGTTAGAGCTCTGACGGCGTCATCGACGGCGTCCGGTGAGTATCATCGGGTGCACCAAATCTGGGTCAGAGGACTAATTTGGGTAGCTTTGGCAATTAAAATTATCTACATGCGCCATTTCAAACAGCCTTCGAAACACTGTAGTTCGCCTGCCGTCAGAACGGCTCATACGATTTCAAATCTGACACGACGAGCCTTTTTGGCGGGCTTCATTCAATCGATCACCAACTTTGTGCCTCGATTTCCCTTCACAATCCGCCACAGCAGCCTCGCGACTTCGTCACTTCCCTCCTTTTGTCATTCGCATCCTCGGTAGCCTCGATGATCCCAAAACGCGTACTCGCTGCAAAACCTGATGCACGAAGCGAGCAGTACGACAAAGCCCTTCACAGTCTACGAACCTCCAACATCTCAATACGCAAATGTGCGAAGTCACATTGTGTGTCATATTCAACACTTCAGCGGATGAGCAAACAGACGAACAAAGCACTTCAGAGACGAGGCCGCAAACCCCTCTTTACTCGAGATGAAGAGACCATCATCAAAAATGCAGTACTGTCATTCTCACACAGCGGAACGCCACTATCACGCAGCTGCTTCAAGGATTTGGTGCGACATTTTGTAAAGTCACTCCCGCAATCACGTCAAACCAAACTCTCTTTCACAGATTGCAGACCAGGGGATGGCTTCGTGCGCAATTTCTTGGGACGGCATAAAGAGACCTCATTGAAAAGACGAGTGCAACTAGAGAGGCCCCGACAATTGGCGATGGCACAGACAAATCTCGCCAAGCATTACGTCCGGCTTATGCCAGTGTACAGGGAATATCAAATTGAGTCTCCCGCGCAAGTCTTCAACATAGACGAGAGTGGATTTTCGACACGCACTATCGCTCGGTCTCGAACGAAAGCTCTTTTTGGTTGCCATGGACGCAGCAATTCAGTTGAGCGAAAATGGAGTTCTAATGCCCAACATGTGACCATAATGCCAGTTATTTCAGCAGATGGAAGGGCCTGGTGTCCGCTTGCAGTGCTTCCAGGAAAAAAGCCAAAATACAGGAAGCGTACAGACGGCACCATCGAGACCCCTCTTACATTCCTTCCCCCCAATGCGCATTGCGTTTACAGAGAAAAGACTGGTGTCGACACTGGGATTTTCTATCAGTGGGGACAGAATTTTGTACAGGAGACGCATCAATTACGGCAAAGGTTCCGCAATATTCTCCTCGCCCTCGATGGATACGGTGCGCACTGTTCGTACAAAGTATTGAAGTTATTCCGGGACAATCGAATTGTCATGGTTGGCCTACCTGCTCACACCAGCCACCGCACGCAGCCTTTGGACTTTTCGGTCTTTCCCCTTACAAGACTGCATTTCGAAATGACCTCGACCGACGGACTGTCGTCGTAAAAGACAGTGCAAAAAATGATGTGTACACGGTATGCGAGCTTCTGACAAATGCGTACAATCAGGCAGTTAACTTTCAGAACATCAGGAGCGGCTTCAGGGCGTGTGGGCTCTGGGACTTTGGCAAACGCGGGGTTAACCCGAATGTAATCCAAGCGACGGATATCACTAACTGTAGTATAATGACCGGCGCGAGCGCGCGGAGGTCGTATACGGTATACACGTGGGCCGCTGTGCCCACGTGTAGCGAGCGCGCGCGCATGCCGAGCGGTCCTAATCTGGCGTACGTGTACAGTAGCGCACGTGTCGTCCGAGCGGTAGTCTACGCGTGTTACGTGTGCGCGTTAGCACACGTGTCGTCCGTGCGGTAGTCTGTAAGCAACACGCGTGTACAGTAGTGCACACGTGTAGTAGCAGCGTCCGTGCGGTAGTAGCAATTATGGCGCTAGTTTTTTAATTGTGTACAGTACGCGGCACGCACTAGGCGGCAGGTACTGCGCTACTGTACTGGGACAGGTGTCCGAGGCGTCCCCCTGCGAGGTTAAGACCTGGCACCCGTCCCCACCAGTAAACGGGGGCAAGCTCGCCCCCGTCCCTTTTGCGCCTACGTACGTCCGTTTTCGGTTGTCCGTCGCGCGCGCTGGCTTCTAACCCGTTACCGGTCGCTCCCGTTCACGCACCACGGGGCGACTGCGCGTAACCGGCCAGTGAGCCACTCCCTTTTCGCGAGCTCGTCCGATCGGTTCCATTGGCGCGTCGCGTCCGCGCCGCGTGCTCCCTCGCTAAAGCCTCCGCCTCTCACCCAACCCAGGGCGGAGAGGAGTTATCCCACATCAACCTCGAAGGGGCTCAGTCCCAGTCGGCCGCATTCGAGTCGTACCGTGAACTCGTTACAAGTTTTAAAGAGTCATGTAATTTGTTGCGCAGCGATGGTGAGGTTTTGTTAAATGGTACAGTTAATACGAGAAGCGGAGCATTGCTGACGGGTGACGCAATTCTTTCTGTTTTGAAAGAGCGCAAAGAAATACGGCAGGCCACGGAAAGGGGAAGGGAACAGCGGGCAGCGCAGGCGAAAGAGCGGCGAGAGAGAAGACAACTGGAAGTGACGGAACGCCAGCGAGAACGCCTTCAATCGGATTTGAACAAACGTGTGCATCAGCTTTGGCTGGCGCATCGCAGTGAGCGCACTGTAGTCCTTGCTGCAAACCGCGCCTCTCGCACAACCGAAGCGAGGCTACGAGCACTTCAGCGCCGCGCGGGTACTGAAGGTGGCCATTAAAATTGATAATTTTTTTTGCTTCGGCACGCAACATTTGACCCATTATTTGTGTGTTGTAGGGCTCCTAAGAGGATACCGAACTGCCTTGTATTGACGGTGTTTATGGGACTTTTACTGCGCCGGATTCGCAGTTCGAGACCTGTGGCTTACTTAACCGGCTGTAAGGGGCACATAAACGACTTTTGGAGGCATATAGTGGATTCCATCCAAAAATATTTTAAAATCTCTCAAAGTGACCCATTTATTAGTACTTGATGATACAAAGCATTCGTACAGTAGGGGGACGCACAATACAGTGCGCGAAGTTAGAATAAATACAGTCTTCAATAAGATGTGAACATGTGCTTTTAATGCAACACGTGCCGCACCGGCACGTGTCCGGCATGAACACGAGCCGATAAAAACGCCTGTAATGTCAGTTTGATGCGAAAAGTAAACAATGGCAATCTATTTATAAAAAACGTCGCGCAATAGCCATAAATACGCGAAATTCTGTATGACACAAGACACGAAAGAGCTTTTAATACTTCGTCGCACCGCCGCCAGCATCCATCACTGCATGCATGCGACGGGGTAGGCTTTTTTAAAGCTTGAGTAAAAGGTCTGATGCTACTGTAGACCATGCCTCCTCTATAGCCACCTTCAAATCATCTACATTTTCATAATGCCTACCTCTGGCGTAGACAGTTCTAGCCATCACTCTCCACACATTCTCCATAATATTGACCTCGTGGGACTTCGGCGGCCATGGCAGCGTAGTAATAGAGTGGTCTGAGAGCCAATTCTTAGTGAAATTGGAGGTATGAATGGGAGCGTTGTCCTGCTCAAAAAATCAATTATGACCCTCACCAAACACCTCCGCCACGAACAGTAGCAGTCCATCTCTTAAAACTTCGCAGTACTTCGTTGAATCCTGGCGACCATTCATAAAAATGAGAGGAGATACACCGTAGAGGCTGATGGCACCCATATCATTACAGAAAACCCTCCATCTGTCTTTTAGAAAATATCCTCTCCTTCGTCCTCAAGTCGTGCCAGTAAGATGCAAGACCATCTGGTCCGTCTCCGTTAAACTTTTTTTCATCACTGAAGATGACAGTATTCCAAAATTCTTCTCCCTTACTTATATATTTGCGGCACCACTTAACCCTATTCTTTTTATGAATAGGGGTCATCTGTGGTTCCGTTATCATTTTCTTATACTTCAGATAGGGAACTGCACGAGGGATTTGTTGAACGCGTCGGCTGCCGATAGGTAGATTCAGTTCGGCCTGAATCGTCCTGGCACTACCCTCCCCTTGTAGTGCCATCCGAACCATTGCCCTTTGCTGAGTCTGGGAAATGTTTTGGTTGGCTTTCCACTTTTTGGCGCTTTAGGTTTCAAGCCTTGTCTTACGACGCCTTGCACAGCGCCAAGGGAGCGATTCACCATCTCTGCGATCTTTCTGTATGAGATACACTCCCTGCGAAGGGCGAGTATCTGGCCCCTTTCGAGATCTGCAATAATCGGTCCTCGAGGCATTTTGAGCCTCGGTACAGTTGAAATTGGAGCTTGAAATGTATAAAGGGGACTAAGACGGTGTGTTACTCTATTTTATATGGTTGCTACAGCTTTTGTCTTTCTACTTTCGCGCGTTGAAGTTACTGTCCTATATGTAATTTTGCGTATCTATCCCACTTTTGCGCGGTTTTTTAAAGATAACCTCGTAACTGTACTTCTAAGCATTTTATTATCTTCACTGATGGCTTTCTCATGTTCTGTTGTGGTGGCACGCAAGAACATTCCCGGGAAAGAGCGAAGAAATCGCGATAATTGATGCTGTAGATGGGTGTACTTATTACAGCTTCGTGCACTGTATGTGCGCAAGCATTTCCGTGGCAAAACTCAATTTTTGTGGACAAGAAAGAAAAGAGAAATATGACTCCGACACAAAAAATAAGTACAGGTTGTCACATGGGACACGAGGCCCAAGATCTGATATCTGCCCGAGTGTCCCGTGTGACGACACATTTGGCTCTCGGCTGGCCCCCGAGAAAAGTACAGTATACTCAATAAAATGAAGAAACGCGCACAGGTCGAAACTAGTGAGTTTACGCCTGAAAAATTGACACAACATCGCACATGATTCTGCAACCAAACACACGTGTCAGATACAGTTCCAGAATTCCCGCACACGGAACCCGGCGAGTTGCTGAAATGGGAGCTTTGTGTGAAGCCAAAACTGCAATGACTTTCTGACTTCCCGCCATTTTGATCGACTTATCTGCACCACATCTGCTGAACAGCGCCTCTGCGGCACTGTTCAGCAGATGTGTTCCAGATCCCTCGACAAGCTGTGCCGTAACCAGCCCAGTCATGGAGCTCCCTCCCGTCTTCCAGCCATCACCAACATCACAAGCGGAACCAAACCCCTTAAATGCTCCCCTGGACCTACCTCCACCGGCCCTGCACTCACCCGTTGTAGCAGTCCGAAAATGAAGCACAGGACGAAAGTACAAATTTAACAAACAGGATGATTTGCTTCTTCTGCGCGAAGTTTGTGCATCAAAAGCCCATATATCCCCGAGCGGGGAGACAAAATAACGGTTCGAAATCGTAGCTGTGGAGGCAAATCAGACGCAAAAGATTTCGTTTGAGCTGACCTGGAAGTCGGCGCAAGATCAGTACAAGCGTCTACAAGCTCGTTTTGATACTCAATATCGCACTGAGGAATTAATGAGCGGCGTTGGAGGAGAACAAGGGGAAATGGAAGAGCTCCTTCAGAAATGCGGGATGCCCGGCAAGATTTATTGAGTAGGAAAGAGGAGCGCCGTACTGCTGCATTGGAGTGAGAGGCCGAAAAAGAGCGACTCGGTGCGGCTATTCGACAACACGCGAACAAGCGTATTTTCTCTTCATCTGAGGAGACAGTTGAAGAAGACTCAACACCTACGTTGTCGTCCTCCAGCAGGAGGACACCACGCAGCAAAAAGGCGTGTATACAGATAGATCCCTTCAAAGACGACATTTTGATATTTACTCAGGCGCTTGAGAAAGGAGATAAAGCACAAACCGAAATGCAAAATGAAAGATTTATGCTTGAAAAAGACGTTTGGCGTTCGAGATAGAAGAGCGGGCTAAATCGAGAAGAGCTTAGGCGTCAGAGGGATGAGGACAGAAAACTGGAATTAGAGAAACATAGATTGCTTTTGCAAGCTTTTGTGAAGATCAGTGGCACTGGGAGCTAAGCGTGAACTCTAGAATTAATAAACTCTTGTACTGTAGGAGGCTCACAATGAAAGTATCTTGATAATTGATTCCCATAGAAGCAAGTCTGAAAGTTCAGCAAAAGAAGCGATCCACGATATAGAGCACCAACTGGCGCTTGCATTATGCGTAATTTTCTTTTGAAGTCCATGGTTGTCCGGTATAACCTAGCTTCTTTGAAGATCAATTCAACAGTTACCCTGACTGTAGACATAGCCACATTAAAAGACGGCCGGTCTGGAGATAAAGAAGAGCCCTGAAACGGCGTGTCTAGATACCAACGGCGACTGTATTCGCTATCGCCATATATACAGAAATGCGTACCGTCTTCTACCTGTAAGCAATTTGGCAGCTGCACCTCAAGCCTTGAGCGTTTATATAGCGTCCAATCATGTTTTCTCCACTCTAGCAGTCCGTAAACATGTAATAACATACCGTCTGGCGTCAACACGGCCTGATATTTAAGGGCATGTTTTCTTTTATGTCCATTATACAGTACATGCTGATATCTGCTATCACTAGGTCTAGACACCCCGATCACCGTACCATCTATAAAAGCAACACAGTTGCTCAGGGCATTGCTTTTTCAGAATATACAATCAGCAAAGTAGGGTAATTTGGCTTGTAAGTAAGACGCATTCAATGGGGAGATGATAAGATGCTCATGTGTTTCCAAAAATTCCTCGAGCATCTCCCAGAACATTTCCCATAGAGGGGAAGCGCTCTTTCTGAACAACTCTTCAACTTCTCGCCATCTGAAGGGGCACGCCATACGCCTTAGTAAAATACATGTCGCGAGAAATGGCGAGACCCCAAACCGATTCCGCGCAGTGCATGTCTGCTCCTCCGGCCACCCCGCGATTGAGAGAGATGAACAATGTGTTTTTCTCAAACCGAAACGGCGATAAGCAGTCCTCACATGAAAAACGATTAAAATTGAACGAGAAACTTGCAGTTGAAATGCGGTTGCGGCGTAGAAGCTGTGCGGTAAAGTTGTTTCTGTGGGACGTGTATATCTGCAAGGCTGCTGTCAAGGCGAGTGAGGTCCGATCGGGGTTGTTCCCCGACAGCGAAGAAGTCTAATTATGACCAGACGCCACCGTGCCACCTGCGCTTGACTTTTCGACAACGTCTGATCGCAAAGCCGAGCTCTTGATCGGATTGGCATCTCCATCGCACAGTGAAGGGTATGGAGACAAAGTCTGGGGAGGGAAGGTCTAGAAAATAGGGAGGGAAGGTCTGAGGAAGAGGGAGAAAAGCTCTGCGGAAGACGAAGGAAAGGTCTGCGGAAGAGGGAGGGAAGGTTTGTATTACTCCCGTGCGTCTGTGTGTTGGTCAAGCGTAAACAGAACCCTTCCGCACGTGTGCGATAAGAGCTGCTTACACGTGTGCGTGTATTGAGACAGGGCATGCAGAATGTCGTGACACCGTTGTCTCACATTTCTTCAAGCATAATTCCAGAACTGTCTCCGTCGAGATTGCATGCACCTGCGATATCAGGTAAATATCGAACGTGCCCTACGGCACCTGTGATATTGGCGTCGATATCGAAGGTCGCCATAGGGCACCTGCGATATCAACGCTGTTATACGGGGCACCATCCATTACAGTAGTGTTCTGGAAGACTGGGAGAACTGGGCATGATCCTCAATATCACTACACATACAGGAGCTTATGCGTTGCGTATCGCGACATACTGTGTGTCGCGCTGGCACTGTCGCACTGTGCTGATATAGCATGTTATCCCCTATGGGATAATTTACCATCTTTTTGTCAGCCGTGAGACAATTTCCAGAGGCTCCCACTACTACCGTCTCCGAAAAGTGTGCATTTTGGGGTTTTGCACAGGGCGGTGCGAAAGGGTCACTTTGTCAAGAAAGCATTATTAATGGAGAATTTTTCTTACGTGCCCCTTCCATTTTGGATTTTTCCTTATATACCCCTTTTCATGAGACCCATTTCTTAGGAGCGCCAGATTTAGTACGTGAGGAGGTGAAAAGGGCGTAGCGAAAATGAGTTCGATCGAAGGGAGCATGTTCTTTGACAAGCACAGCATCTTGATGGAATCCTTGGCCATTTGCGCCTCCGTGGGCCGATCTCACAAGGTAAAAAAGGCCCACTCTAGGCGCCTGTGTATGCAGTGCCCCTCAGGAGTGCTCATACATCATGAACGCCCAACCAAACCGCATGGCAAACAATGGCTTGTGAACAGTGGAGTCGCAGCGCCTCAACGAAAGTCGCGTTGCGCCGCATGTGGTCAAGTTGGGCACTACGCTACAATTTGCGAAGCCCAGATGCTGTGTACCTCAACCGGAAAGTCGGTCGGAAGTGAAGTGAAGAAAGGGTTAAAGGGGGGTTGCCGGTGTTGTTGGACAGTGACAAAAAAGTCGGACATGCTAAATATTTGTAAAAACATCTCCGACACGGGCCAAAGTGCACCACCGCCGCTTAACGGCGCCAGAAAGTGCGCTGTATCTCATAACGACGTGGTTGAATATAAAAGAGAAATATCTCAATCGATTCCTCACAGCTTTTTACGTATAGGAGTGTAACAGCCCGAACACACAAAACAGGCGGACTTTTCAAATTCTCGTCCGGCATCCCACCAACCCATTCCAACTCAGTGTCAACTCAATTCACTTCAGCATTCCGGTATACACATGAACGCGAACCACTTCCACCTTTCTATACCTGCCCTTCAGCCCCACTTTGGCATCTCGTGAATGCAAAATGCCGCCTGCTTCGCGTGAACAGCGCATTAAAGCTGCAATGAAAATGGTCACAGATGGCCAGACCTACAGGCAAGCAGCAGAACGCAATCGAAATTATCATAAGTCGACTCCTGTACGTCGCCTTGTGCTCACGTGTTATGGAGGGACACCTGGAACGAGATATCTCCGTAATTTTCATCACCGCCACAGGGACAAGGTACTGTTCTCCAGGCCACTGAGGCAGGAAGCCGTTCGATTTCATGCATGTAATAATGACGTTTTAACGACACATTTTGCTCGTCTTGAAATTTTATTCAAGAGCACAATATCAACGGCTAGGATCTGGAACTGTGGTGAAACAGGCGCAACGCCCGGGCGAGATGCAAATGGAACACGTTTTTATGTCACAAGAGCAGGTACGCGCGACACCAAAAGCGGACATTTTCTGAGCACAAACAGAGTGACAATGCTTCCAGCAGTGAGCGCGGACGGTGAGATAGGGCAACCTATGTTGTTACCTATGTTGTTATTTAAGGCTCCCGGCCTCCGTATCGTTTTGTGGTTCAAAAAGGCACGACAACTGTGCAGATATGCGCTGATTGCCTGCCTCGAGGGTCAATCGTATCAATGAGGTCTGATGGCGGTGGCGTCGATACGAAAAATTTCTTAGAATAGTGCAGGCATTTATCTCGAACGTCAGGGATCTGACCAGAGGTGGCTGTAAAGTGTTTCTGACACTAGATGGGAATTGGTTATGTGGGATAACTCCTCTCCGCCTTGGGTTGGGGGAGAGGCGAAGGCTTTAGGGAGGGAGCACGCGGCGCGGACGCGACACGCTAATTGAACCGATCGGACGAGCTCGCGAAAAGGGAGTGGCTCACTGGCCGGTTACGCGCAGTGGCCCCGTGGTGCATAAACGGGAGCGACCGGTTACGGGTTAGAAGCCAGCGCACAGATAGACTTACCGAACGTTCGTATATAGGCGAGAAAGGGACGGGGGCGAGCTTGCCCTAGTTTACTGGTGGGGACGGGTGTCAGCTCTTAACCCCTCAGAGGGACGCCTCGTACCCCTGTCCCCGCACAGTACCTTCTGCATAGTGCGTGCCGGGTACTGTACACAATTAAAAGCTAGCGACATAATTACTACTACCGCACGGACGCTGCCACTACACGTGTGCACTACTGTACACGCGTGACGCTTACAGACTACTGCACGGACGACACGTGTGCTAACGCGCACACGTAACACGAGTGGACTACAGCACGGACGACACGCGTGCAACTGTAGACGTGCGCCACGCCACGGCCGGTCGGTAAACTCGCGCGCTCCCTACACGTGGGCACACTGTGCCCACGTGGGCGTGTGGTACCCGCCCACGTGTGTACCGTGCACGGCCGCACGGTTAATAACCTCCCCGCGCGCTCGCCGGTTTTTATACTACACGTCACACATGTCTCTTGCAGCACTAGAGATGTTGGACTATGTAGTGCAATACGCACCTGAAAAGGGGGGTGAAAAGAAAGGAAAATATTTGGATATGAAAAGTAGTCCGGGTTGGGGGACACACGTGTGAATAATTGCACAGTTTTAATTTTTAGTTATTTTATTTTATTTAGTTAATTAGTTGGCGTTAATTTTGCTGACACTAGATTAGATCTAGGATCTAGCGCCGCGAGCTACTGTAGTGGCTCCGGCGGGGCGATATATACCTTAGCCCTCTGACCACCAAGTCAGTAAAGGTAACCCGAGGTGCCGGAGTTAGATCTCGCCTTCGTCGAAGACCGCTTCCGTTCACGCGACGCGCTTCCCTTCTACGCTGTTAACGACATCCTCTATTGCTCGGGGTCCCATTCCTTTTCCTTATCCTTTTACCTTTTCTATCTCTACATCTATTTTTCCCTTAATTGTGTTCGTTCCATTGGAGTCGGTTGCGACCGATCCGGTGTAGGTGTCTTAGCCATCGGGCAACACGTTGTGTAGCGCTGCTACTGTTTCAAGTTCCGTAGGAAGTCTGTTGTAACGACGCCTCCGTCGAAGGTCTTACTGTATAAGACAGAGTTGGTACCGCCTACCGCGATCGCGATCGCGCTGGTGAGAGTGTTTTTAGCCATCGGACAACACGTCGGTAGTAGCGTTGCTACACGGTTACGATCCCGTCGGGTAGTGCTGAACCAGCCCCCGTCGAGGACCTTGAATTACACAGAAGGTGCTGAAGACGCTCGTGGAGCATTGGCCTTACAAACGAGCGAACTGCGGTTACATTCTCGTAGACAAGCCCAACCCGCACTCGTCGAGGGCTCAAGTCTTCACAAGTCTCTACCACCATTATCCTCCCGGGCGGGGTATCTTTCCTTAACACCCCGTCGGAGTCGAGCTACCGTGGGCCGCAAGCCCACACAAGGGGAAAGGGAGTCTCGAACGCTCCGTAGCGCGTGCCATCGGCAGTGGTTGTTGCTGTTGCTGTTTTTCTTCTTTTGTTTAACCGTCGGACTGTGTTTGCGGCCTGCCAGGCACATTGCACTACAGACTATAATAATGTTATTGTTTATGGGTCACCCGCCCACACATCAGGCAAGACACAACCATTGCACGTGACAATTTCTTCTCCTTCTCAGGGTGGTTTGAACGACCCTATCAATTTGGCCGTGGAAAAGGATGAACAAAACAACTGGGACACATTTGCATTTTGCAGCATGCCGAGGTATGCCTACAAAAAAGCATTTACGAACAGTAATATTATCTCTGCGTTTCGTCGTTCTGGTATATGGCTACTGGATGCGTATCAGCTCCTATCTATTCCACGCCCTCAGAGCCATATGCACCAAGTGCCGATGTCAGTGGCGGAGCGGGAGCAATTGCTGGAAGTGCGGCAACAAGAAATACGTCATTCAGTTTTAGGTTCTGATGTGAACCTTAATCATAGTGGTTTCGTTGACACGACTAAGGTCAGATGCTGCCATTGTTTAATGCTATGATTTTAGCACGAGAAAAATACCGCAATGATGAGCGGCGCAAGCTGACGGAAGCAGAGAAGGCTGCAGAATTGTTTTTGCGGAAAGCTTGTCGCACAGAAAAGGCGCAGACGGAAGCAGTAAACTTTCGTAATGCGCGATGGACGAAGCGAGCAGAACTTGCTGACATGACAATTAGGGTGCTTCAGAAGCCAGTGAGGGCGCTTCGAGAGCGGAGAGCCATAGCACGTCGTATGGCAATTTTGAAGAAGCAGAAGACGGTTCGAAATGATTAGCATGATTGAGAAAAGTGACGGGTTCGATGTGGAATCGGTGAGGTGGCGAATAATTTCGTTTAAAAAAAGGGTTGTGTGAGGAAACTGTGCTTGGATGTCCGATCTTAGTGTAGTACAATTGCATACCACGACCACCCCGGGGAGATGTGAACCGCAATTCCCAGACATCGCAGTATGATCAGATTATACTCATCTGATGACGCCTTTAACAGTGACAAGTTTGGACATTTTTGCAATAAGGCCTTCAGGGGCCATATTGTAAAAATGTCCAACTGAGCATACAATTGCCCGGGAAGCATTGCCTTGCCTGAAAAAAAAAGAAGGTCCGGTTGACATACCCGGCTTTTTTAATGCAGCTAGAACTGAAATGATGCCCCTTGTTTTTATCGGAAAGGCCTTCAAGCGGAGGTGTTTCAATAAGCAATCGGGCCAGCATCTGGGCTTTGATTATCTTGCAAACCAAAGGGCATGGATGACTACAGAGCTTTTCATGTCATCGCTGAAACGTTTTCATCTTTTACATCTCGCACCAACCCGCAAAGGCGTATAATTATTTTACTAAACGACCGTTCTGCTCACGGAAGCGCTGAATCCTTACCCAGGCTATGGAATGTGGATTATCAATTTTTGCCTCCTAATACGACGTGTGAGCTGCAGCTCTTCTACGCTGGTGTTATTGCCGCAGTAAAGATGCGGTACTGGGTGAAGCAGTATGACTATGCTCTTGATAGCATTGATACAAGGGCGGCGGTTATATACAAAATATAAACTTACTGCTACGCAGTTGATACGAGATTGCTGGGATTATACAAGTCCTCAAACTGTGAGGAACTGCTGGCGTCATGCCGATATATTGGGGCCTCACGTGACGGGCTCGCGGGATTCTACGATAGAAGTTCAAGGGACAAGTGGCAGCACACCGACAGAAGTAGATTTCAATGGAGTTGATGAGGCGTTGTCCGCTTTGGTATCGCCTCATGTGAGATCGAGAATGGCGCTGGGCAATCTGGTCTCACCTCAGGGCGAAATAACTTTCATGAGGTGGTTGATGTGGCCATTCTCACAAACGAGGCAGCAGATATCATAGCCGGACGAAGCCAGGGCGACAATGAAGAGGAGAGCACAAGGGCGTCCTTTCTTAACAGTTTATTGCACCAGAAGAGTCTGAAGGCGCGTGCCATTGTCCGACAAATTCTTGCAGAAAGAGATTGCATAGATGCAGTGTTTACAACGACGCTTCTTGCTTTTCAGCGCGATATCAGGTGGGTGCGCTCAAGAACCGCTGGCCATCAGCATATTATAGACCTTTTCCATTAAAACATTTAGATATCTGCAGTGTCACAATTACGGATCCTCAATGAAACAATAGTTAGAAGCTGAAGAAAGACCGTAAGTGAATACATATCCGCCCAACATCAATATTCACTTATCAAGGGATCACTGTGTGGTACTCTCCATTGTTGCACACTTCAAGAGATGCAATGTGAGATGCCGTAGCAACCAAGCATTGAATTATGATCCTTCTTCCGCAACGGATCAAAATCCTTCAGAAGCGGAATGAGCGGATCTTCAACCCAAACGGCTCGTTCGCGCCCTCTTCCCGTCCGAGCCTTGATGTACACGTGTTTGAATCCCGCTCTTGTGACCTCGGTTATCTCAATTGGTATGCCACGGTTGTTCAAACTTCTCAAATAGGACAAAAGTTCTTCTAATCCGCCCAGAGCCTGCTCGCCTTCCCGCTATTGTCCTTTACGCTACCTCGGAACAGCATGGGGAAGCGACGGACGGCACGCAATGCAGTATGTTTCCCTCCTTCTGCGTTTGTGGAGTCAACCATCCATGTGACAATACAGATACTCCCAGCATGATTTGGCGCACTTTGTAGTCCTCGGGTCGGCATATGTAGCAAGGGTGTCGCATCCATAGATACCCGGGCGGATTTGTCTCGTTGGCACGAAGGGAGGCGGATGAGGTCCAGATCAGAGCCGTGAGGAGGGAAAGAGTGTGAGCGTCATGGAGGGGTATCATGGGGACATGGGAGACATTTGCGGGGGTGTGACAGGTGAATGGCCGACATAGGTTTATTGATGGCAGCTCGATTGAAAGCCCGATGAATAGGCGATGCAGAGCCATCCTTGTTCTGGACTTACACTTCGGTGGTATTTTTACGATTTTCCCCAGATGTGTGAAGATAATGAGATTTTTATAGACTTCTATAGACCTTTTACACCTTGGATGTCCTTCGAGAGGTGTTAAATCGGACACGAAACGCTTCCCGCGAACGTCTGTGTCTGAGAGACCGTTCCGTTTTGCTTCTTGTTCGTTTCCGCGGCTCCACAAATATTCGTGATTTAATTATTAGTGTGGTCGGCATTGAAAGCATTTTCAATAAAGAACACGTCACAGTAGATACTATAGACTATACTAATATGTGCATCCACATTATTATCACACCCAGACCATTTGAGGTATTCGTGTGTACTGTAGTCAGCACGGGTCGTCCCGTACTGTAGTGCTGTTAGTCATCGCGGCTGAAAATAGGCGTGCGTGCTGCTCTTCATACTGTAGAGCAGTGGCTGTAAAGTATTTTATCTATTCCTAAAGGCGATCCGATATTATACTATAAGAAGTATTGAGAAATTACAGAAGGTATGGCATAGGCAGTGACCTCAGAATTGTATGCCCAGTTCGCATTAGTGCCCAATGTGAGCACTGAATTGTTTGCATAAACAGCTGACAGTGCAACGCTACTGAGTGTACGGAGCTCCCTTTCCATTAAAGCGTGTTTGCTGCGCGCAATAGCTCCGATGCATGGAAGGTGGGGGTCGAAGGAAGAAGCCCGGCTGGGATCGATGTGTTGTAGAGTTTATTGAAGGCGGTTGCTCCGCGCGTGCGAGGGTGATTAAGTAACCTGGGTCTGTGGGGCGTAAATGCAATGCTCGCTGAGCGCCTTCTTTACCATATTCTCTTGACCAGGTCTTCAACGGGGACTTTCCCACGTAGTCCGACCAGGATGGGTCACAGTAACAGCGCTACACCTTCGTGTCGTCCGATGGCAACCAACACCAACACTAGACTGGTCGAAACCAAAGCCCCAT
This sequence comes from Chondrus crispus, assembly GCF_000350225.1. Classification (NCBI taxonomy): domain Eukaryota; phylum Rhodophyta; class Florideophyceae; order Gigartinales; family Gigartinaceae; genus Chondrus; species Chondrus crispus. The sequence continues at coordinate 62,049 of NW_005179057.1, forward strand.
GGAACCAACGCAATATTATAACGGAATAAAATTTTCGACGGAGACGTCGTTGCAACAGTCTCCGACGGACGTAATAAACTGTAGCAACGCTACACCTTCGTGTGACCAAATGCAAATTGGAACCAACACCGGATTGGTCGCTACCAGAGTCTGATAGAACCATCGCAAAGAAAACACCAACGGTGTACAAACACATAAGCCCGATGGCTTGATTCAACACAATGCGGCTCAACAGAAGCGGTATGAGACGGAAAACGCGTTCACGGACAGACTCGAGTACGCCGCGTTCAAGTGCACCTCAGTATTTACTGAAAAGGCCTTGGTTCATTACTTCGTACGCGTACTGGCCCCCGCGATTCGAGCCGCAGCGGCAGAGACCAGCAAAGGTTGCCAGCCCACAAGAACACGGCGCTCCCAACTGTACAAGGCATCGCGAATTCGAAAGGAACCACGTCTCGCGCCCGAGGCGTATTACTGCTGCCGGATCCGAAACCAGCAGCGCCGGGGGAGAAACCTCAGATCAAACGCAACGAGCTCCCTTGCATCAGCCTTTCACATAAAGGAGGTGGACTGAAAAGCCGACTCCGTCCTTGTCATGAGGGACGGGGAGGCAATGGGAGGCCGACCTCCGACGCCAGCGTCGACAGAGACCACCGCCTGCTTTGCCACCGCGTTCGCGCATACCCCTCTAGGGGTGGGTAGTCCGAACCACCGTATTGCAGAATTGGACATTTCGAGTGAAGGAAGGGGACGCGTACCCGCCTTTTTCCCCCAGCTCACCAAGCAAGAGGCTCGTCAGGGGGCGACATTCGCCTCAGATGACGGGAACCCGTACATGTGCCGGCTGTGCCGAACGTGCAGCCATGCAATATAAGCGTGCCCCCTCCTCGCCCCGTAGCAGCAGAGGTTTACCGCGAATCGCAACTACAATAATCAACTGCAGACGCTTCCGGAGATAAACAACCTCCTCCAGAAGTCGGTCTCTTGTGATTGTGGTCCGCGTTCGGGCCACGTGAATCGCCCCGGGAGAGGTATACGTTTCGCCTCTCGCAGAGGAGGACATGGACACGATCAACGCGACTTCCGACAAGGCGATACGTGATACCCGCGTAAAGATGCCAGAGGAGAACGCGGTCAGTCCCGATTGTCGCCGGGGGTACTGAACGCGATAATGCACTTCCAGGACTGGGCAGAGGATCCCAATCCTCTGCCCATACAGGGGAGCGAGCCAGACCGGATTCTCGCCGCTACACATACTTTAAAACGTCCGGACGTTGAAAATCAAGCCGGCGAAGTACCCGACTACTTCGCGGATGCTATAGCTCCAGAGTTGGTAAAGCCTGGCCCACCACTCGAACGGAGGTCCGGAGCCCTGCTAGACAGTAATAGCGGCGCGACCGGCTCGGATAACTCAGGTAGCTCTACAAACCAGAAGAAACGGTCACGTTAACGCCGTCTCGTGAGCCGTCTCCCCCGTATATCCCCCACCCGTCAACACACCCCTATCACGGGCGAGAGGAATACTTGCCAATAATATTCCCCTCGCTGGCACGCAAAGTCACCGAGGCCCCCTGGGTACGGTACAAAAAATTATTAAACGAACCCCAAATTACCGCGTCTTCCGTAAGCCCAGTATAACCACCACCAACACGAAGATTTCCCGAACGACGGAGGTCGGACACCACGGATCGGCCGTGAAGGCCCCAGGGACAGCGAGGGCTCGGAGCAAGAAGGTGAACACATCCGGCGCGTCTAGAAGACGCCGCGTGAATATTGAAACCGTACAGAACGCGTGGGCCCGATAATGCGTTCAAACCGTAAATTATCTCCGTGGATACGTATTCTGATTACAACCTGGTGGAGACGGCCAAAATTGCTCGCGGCTGGACGTCTCACACTGCATGCGATGGGCCATTGCCAAGGTTGGCCGGGGCGAACAGCAATCTGTTTAGGCTTGCCGCGTTCGTCCGCCTGGCCGTCCAGCTTCAGAACACGACGTTCTGAATTGCGTTTGTCGTCGCGGACCACCTCGCGGTCCCCGTCCTTCTCGGCACCGCTTTCATTGACACGCATGTCCGAAGCATCGACATAGATGCTCAGAAGCTCGAGCTCCGACACCGAGGCTCCGTTTCCATGGCGGACGCGAAGAGGGAGCCGTCTCCGCCTACCAGACGATATAGACGTGAGACAAGTCGCAAAGAAGTACGCAAAGAAACCCGGCACCCGACTCGGATCGCGCGTCGAGTGACAGTCCTCGTTATGTCGCAAATTCATGTACGTTTTACGACAGCGGGGAAGGACCTGGTACTTATGGAGCCCAAACTGTCGCTTAAACACCGCCACGCGGTGAGACTGACCAGCGGCGTTGCGGAACCGCTGCCAAGCAAGGCCTTTGAGGTTATTGATGTGAATTCTTCGCGTCAAGTTTGACGACTGCCGAAACACACAGTCGTCGTGTACGCGAAACGGAATGCCCTCTCCATTCTGATGCCCGAGCACCAGGTGGCAGAGAGAATCGCTCACGCATTGCATCTTACCAACTTGGACGGCCAAGAAGGAGAAGCAGGAGCAGGCTGGCCTACATGCCACGGGTAGACGGCCGCCTATGCGAACGAAGGGAACGTATGGTGCCCAAATGATGCGGGAAAGACAAGGCGCGTAAAATATACGGAACCCAAGTGTAACGAGGAAGATTGGGTATTCGAAGTCGATTTGCCCCACGTCAAGGACGAAACAGTACGTACGTGCTTGAGGTGCTACGAGGGCACTCATTTTTTTAGCGGTGCGCTCGGGACGGTCTGAGCGACAGAACACCGCATCCCACTTGAGCCCAGAACGAAACCAATATGCGCCATGCCCTACCACAAAGGGCCCGCGATGCGCGAAATGGTCGCGAAAGCAGTGAACAAGATGTCGAACGCGGGAGTAATAGGGCTGGCGAATACCAACAGGGAATTCCCGGACGTCCTTGTGCCGAAATAGGAAGGTAGTCTACGCTTCTGTGTGAACTACTATCGGTTGAACGCGAAGACGCTGGCAGATTCGTATCCGCTTCCGCGTATGGACGACTATATTGATTCATTGGGAAACGTGGCCATGTTCACTACCCTGGGCTGCAACTCGAGATATTGGCAGACCTCAGCCGCGGCGGAGGACCGCGATGAAACTACGTTTACAACGCACATGATACTGAAGCCAACTTCACTACTCGCCCTCAACCTTTCGGCGCATCATTGTTCCCGGGTCTTTCTGTGAGTCAAACCTAAACGTCGGACCATTTCCATGTGCGGAGCGACAAACAGTATCTCGCTAAAGATGGCAGCACCATTGTCTGATATCAGGATTTAGTTGAAGATGAAGGTTTCTTCCTGGACCTTTCCTTTGGAAGAGAAGTACTTGACGGCAATTTTCTTGGACCGGTCATTGACGACGTCGTTAGAGGCCACGTTCATAGCGCCCCCAGTGTCTCCAAATAGTACTGTACAGTAGCTGAGAGGCTGTTGTTCGTCGGACAGCACTCTCTGATCAATTGGTGATGCCAGACAGCCTCCCATACGGCATCCGACATGGTAACGTACTCTGCTTCCAGGGTCGAGTGCGAGGTGTTTTCCCTTTTCTTGCTTCTCCAGCTTATAGACCCGTCGGCAATTATGACTACAGATTCAATAACGCGGCGTCATGTCTCTCTATCTGCCGCAAAATCAGAGTCCCTGTAGCCATGGAGTCCTGCGTGGTTCTTCAATCTGAACTTGATGCCGAGGGACTTTTTCTTCAAAAGGTATCGCAATAAGCGCGTTGCCTATTCCCAGTGTAGGTGGGAAGGATTCTAAGAACAAGTTGAAAACAGACCAGTGTAGAACGCAATATCCGGGCGCGTAGTATTCCGCAATACAGTGGCGAGCCTACTAGTTGGCGATACGGCTTGTGTTCCACCTCTTTTACGCTATAATCCTGGGTGTGTTGTCTTGTAGTCAGCACGGTTCCCGGAGCTAGAGGATTGGAGACGCTCGTTGAGGCATTAATGCTGAACGCCTCTAGCCTATGGTCAATCATAGCAGCACTGTGGGTATGGATGTCACCCTTTTCACGGCATCGGTCTAATAGACAGATGTCGTCAAAAGGGTCACAAAGTTTTTCGGAATTGTCATAGTATGACAATCCCGAAAAACTTCGTAACATTCTTCTCAATGGAAATGTCAGATTGTATACAGATGATGTTGGCGACTTCCTTCAAGGCTTCAATGTTACTTCCAGAAAGAAGCGTTTTCTGGACATAGATCAGAATGAACAGTCGAGTCCCCTTGAATACCAACAGGAACGGACTCTTGTCTGCTTCCGATTGGACACAGGCGAAAGATTTCGAGAAGGCACTACTCAGCGTATCCCAGGCTCTTGAAGCTTGCCTCAAACCGTAGAATTCTGGGTAGAGACGGTAGACGAAATATGGATGACACGAGATACAGTATCCAGCAGGCTGCTCCATATAAATCTCTTCCTTCAGCTCTCTACTGAAAAAAACTGAATTGAAAGCTAACTGCGAAAGCTGAAGCTGTTCTTCGGTTGCCAATGCGAGAATGAACCGCACTGTAGTGTACTTGACGACTCGGGACTTCATCGTAGGTGATACCGTAGCACTGTGTGTGAATCCTTTCGCTACTCGTCACGTGCTCTTGCGAGTATCACACTTATAGGCATCTCTATTATCCAGGTAGCCCCATTTGGACGTCAATGGTTGCTTCCTAGGGGGGAGCAGTAAACGTTTTCATGTGTTCTTGTTAAGCTAAGATATTTCTTCGTCCATCGCTGTTTTCTCATTCTCCCTTACAGAGCACTCCACTGCATGCTTGTACGTAAGGAGTAATGGTTGGTCCCCGTTAACCATTTTGGGTTCGAGAGCAGGATATATAGCAGAGTCTTCTGGTGTGTGCTTGCGTGGTTGTCTTACTGTACGAGAAGCGCCGCAAGTGTGCACGTCAAGTCGGGGGCTGACTCAATTGCTACTGTATTTTCCGTGGATGAATTCGGCTCTGTTTGGGACACAATTCGGATGGGCTGAGGTGTTTCGGAGTAGCAAAACTCGTCAATGTCCTATAGTTCATCGACTGGTCCCATGCCATCGAAATCCACACCCCTCTAGATGATTACTCTGCGCGGTGGCGTTACAAATACACGGTAACGATTTCCACGGCCAACTCCGAAGCAGTACTGTTGAGGAAAAGAACGTGGAAACGTGTACCGATGGACTTCGAACCGAAGGCTGGATGCGCGCGCACCAGTTGTGAACCAAAAGCGCGGGAGTCCTACGGAGGTGACGGCCAAGGGGGCCTAGTCGACGCCACCGGAGCGTGGCGAAGGGAAAGGATGGCTACGCCCGGTAGTGCCGGTCGGGGCAGAGGGGTACAGGGACGAAGGGGGAGCAGGCGAGGAAGACAGGGATAGAGAGCTTCCCTTACGGAAGAGAGAATACTTAAAGGCCACCCCTGGACGATAGGGAAGGAGGGCAGCAACGGAGTAGGAAGTAAAGAATTGGGTGGATACCCTCATTCAGCTGGTTGCTCGTGCCATGCGATTGGGCTAATCGCAACATTACATGCTTGTAAGTGATCGCCGCACACGTCGATAAGACTGCTTGCGATTGGCAGAGGCAAGGAACAAGGGGCGCATTCACGCCATGAATCCGGTTACGGACCGAAAAGGTTGTAGTGCAATAATCGGCTGCACCGTGAGGGGGTGAAAAGAAAAAGGAGTTGAGGGGTATGACAAAGTGGGGGGGTGACAAGTGAAAATTATTTCACTTTAATATTTTAATTATTAATTATTAATTAGTGGCATATTAGTTATTTAACATTAGATTAGATCTAGGATCTAGCGCCGAGAGCTACTGTAGTGGCTCCGGCGGGGCGATATATACCTTAGCCTTCTGACCACCAAGTCAGTAAAGGTAACCCGAGTTGCCGGAGTTGAATGTCGCCTTGGTCGAAGTCCGTCTCAACCAAGACGCTCCCTTTTACCTAAGCCTACGGCATCCTTCAGCGCTCGGGGTCCCATTCCTTTCCCTTTATTTCCCAACGAACCCGAGTTGCCGGAGTTTAATGTCGCCTTGGTCGAAGTCCGTCTCAACCAAGACGCTCCCTTTTACCTAAGCCTACGGCATCTTTCAGCGCTCGGGGGTCCGCTTCCTTTCTCCTTTATTTCCCAATCAAACCCGAGTTGCCGGAGTTAGATCTCGCCTTCGTCGAAGACCGCTTCCGTTCACGCGACGTGCTTCACTTCTACGCTGTTAACGACATCCTCTATTGCTCGGGGTCCCCTTTTTCTTATCCATTTCTCTATTTCTATTTCTATTCTCTATCCTTTTCTATCTGTTGGTGCCATCGGCATTGGTTGCGACCGATCCGGTGTGGGTGTTTGAGCCATCGGGCAACACGTTGTGTAGTGCTGCTACTGTTTCAAGTTCCGTAGGAAGTCTGTTGTAACGACGCCTCCGTCGAAGGTCTTACTGTATAAGACAGAGTTGGTACCAACTAGCGCGATTGCGATCGCGCTGGTGAGAGTGTTTTTAGCCATCGGACAACACGTCGGTAGTAGCGTTGCTACACGGTTACGATCCCGTCGGGTAGTGCTGAACAAGCCCCCGTCGAAGACCTTGAATTATACGCAAGGTGCTGAAGACGCTCGTCGAGCATTGGCCTTACATCCCAGCTAACCGCGGTTACGTTCTCGTACACAAGCCCAACCCGCACTCGCCGAGCACTCAAGTCTTCACAAGTCTCTACCACCATTATCCTCCCGGGTCTGGCATCTTTCCTTACCCCCTGTAGTGCAATGCGCCTGTTAGGCAGAGACCAAGGTCCGACGGTCCAACACAAACAACAGCAACAAAAACAACAACTGCCAACGGCACAGCGCTACGGAGTGTTCGAAGCTCCCTGTCCTCTTTAAGCGGGTTTGCGGCCCGCAGTAGCTCGGATCCCTGATAGGGGGGGGGCAAAGAGAAGAGCCCAGCCCGGGATCGGTAAATGGTGGTAGAGATTTGTAAAGGCGACTGCTCGACGAGTTCGGAGGGGTGTTTAGGTAAACCTGGTCCGATGGGTCGTAAATCCAATGCTCGAAGAGCGCCTTGTACACCTTATACCCTTGATAAGGTCTTCGACGGGGACGTCGCAACGTAGCCCGTCGGGAAAGAAGAAAACGTAGCAGCGCTACACCGTCGTACTGCCCGATGGCAAAGTACCAACAACGGATCGGTGGCAACCAGATTCCGATGGAACCAACACTGAGAAAAGCACCACTGGTGCACCAACACAAAAGCCCGATGGCAAATGACGTCACGTTGCGGATCGCAATCCTACAAGGTGGGACCAACTCAAGATTAAGGGAAATTATGATAGGGAAATAAAGGAAAATTGATAAGGGAAAAGGGGACCCCGAGCGATAGAGGATGCCGTAGGCTTAGGTAAAAGGGAGCGTCTTGATAGAGACGGACTTCGACCAAGGCGACATTCAACTCCGGCAACTCGGGTTACCTTTACTGACTTGGTCGTCAGAGGGCTAAGGTATATATCGCCCCGCCGGAGCCACTACAGTAGCTCTCGGCGCTAGATCCTAGATCTAATCTAATGTTAAATAACTAATATGCAACTAATTAAAATTAATAATTAAAATAATAAAGTGAAATGATTTCCACTTTTGCTTGCCATACCCCATCATTTTCATTTCTTTTCACCCCCCTTTTCAGGTGCGTATTGCACTACACCCCCCCCGTCGGAGTCGAGCTACTGTGGGCTGCAAGCCCACACAAGGGGAAAGGGAGTCTCGAACGGTTCGTAGCGCGTGCCACCGGCAGTGGTTGTTTCTGTTGCTGTTTTCTTCTTTTTGTTTGACCGTCGGACTGTGTTCGCAGCCTGCCAGGCACATTGCACTACACCCTGTTCGAGGATCTCGAAGCTTGTTGTGCAGAAGAAGGGTATGAAGCATTTCAAGTCATGAAGTGCAAAGCAGAGGCTGAGGTTACTGTGGCCATGGCGCTTTTTTTCCTTCGGATGACTTCGAAGAGCATGAAGAAGCCTAATACGCATGAGTGCAACCCCAATGTCTATAGGGAATATGATGATATGTGTGAAGGGGTTAATTGCAAAAAACATTACATCAGTTGCTAACGAGGATGAGGCGTGCTCCATTCCGAGCACCAGAAGTCGAAATCTCCTGACGGGAAAAGGTTGCAAGAGACAAGCAATTCATTCAGATTATGCAGCTGAAGAACAGAAAGAGGGATCGGAATGTGGGAATAGCAGCTTCTTTACGATTTTCACGAGATGCAATCCTGTTGCCATTTGGGTGTGGCCTCGTACGCACATCTATAAGATTGCGCCTAAACCCAAAAGGTGTGAGCAAATCTCGTGGAAGCGAAACTGGTAACGGTCCCACCACACTCAATATTTGCTGGACGTGCTGATCTGGAACATGCTGCTGCAGGCATGTTTCGGCTCGGTGGCCGTGCCTTGCTCCTTTCGAAAGAATACCTATGATCCTGAAGGGATGTCATACTTCGGCTTGCGGAGCCTTGCGTCAAAGTTTCGCATGTAGCGCGCTTGTTCTTTCCGCAAGCTCTTACCAGCGCCTTTCATCAGGCTTTCCAACCACGACAGCCAATTCAGGTAGTACGCTCGATTCGAGCTAAATCCTTCCAAACTTGGCTGTGCTTGTAACGCAATGCTTCTCGGCGCCCGAGCTAACACCAACTCGAAGGGCGCGACGTTCGTAGTTCGATGAACTTGCGTGTTGTATGCAAACGTCAGAGCGTCGCTAAATAGGTCCCAGTCCTTGGGATGCTCTCCAACGTATTTTCGCAACGCGGAAGTCAGCGTGCGGTTAAACCTCTCAACTTGGCCGTTGGCTTGCGGGTGGTACGTAGTCGTCAACACATTGCGTATGCCGAGAATTCGGCAGACGTTCTGAAAGAACCGGGCCGTGAACTGTGGTCCATTGTCGGACAGCAGCTTGAACGACGGTCCGTGCAAGAATACTCAATGGTGAACGAAGGCTTGTGTGATGTGCGCAGCTGATATCTTCTTCAACGGTACGGTTCGTACCAGTTTCTAGTATCGATCGCTGATCACGAGAATATACCGATTTCCTCGTTTAGTTGTAATTAGCTCGCCGAGGATGTCGATGGCGACAAACTCCAGCGGAGCTTTGGGCGTGAACAGCTTCATTTCCTTCGTGTTTCTTCTTAACTTCACCCTTTCCCGCGCACATGCGGCGAAATTCTTCGCGACTGCGTAGCAGTCTTGGGCCTGGTCTCCGGGACCAGCTCGATCCGGTGGACAGTGGTATTAATTTCACTAAGGGTCTCATCCCTGTAGTGCAATGCGCCTGTCAGGCAGAGACCGCGGTCCGATGGTCCAGCAAAAACAACAACAGCAGCAAAAAGAAGAACTGCCGATGGCACAGCGTTACGGAGTGTCTGACTCTCCCTTCTCCGTTTAAACGAGCTTGCGACTCGTAGTAGCTCAGATCCGTAATGGGGGGGGGCACAGAGAAATAGCCCGGCCCCGGATCGGTGTGGTAGAGACTTGCGAAGAGAACTGCTCGACGAGTGTGGGGTGGGGCGCGTACTTAGGTACCCCGGTTCCACTGGGTTGTAAAGCCAATGCTCGTTTAGCTTCTTCGACACCTTCTAACGCGACAAGGCCTTCGACGGGAGCGTCGTAACGCAGCCCGACGGGATGAAATGAGAGTAGCAGCTCTACATCAACTGTGTCGCCCGATGGCTCGAAACACCTACACCGGTTCGGTCGCAACCGACGCCGATGGCACCAACACTGGCTCGTAACACGACGGAGCCCTTCGAGGGAGACGTCGTTGCAACAGTCTCCGTCGGAAAATGGGTCACAGAAGCAGCGCTACGTCAACTGTGTCGCCCGATGGCAAAGACACCTACACCGGTTCGGCCGTAACCGAGGCCGATGGCACCAACACAAGATAAGGGAAAAATAGGTAGAATTAGAGATAGAAAAGGATAGGGAAATAAAGGAAAAAGAAAAAGAAACCCCCGAGCAATTGAGGATGCCGTAGGCTTAAGTAAAAGAGACCGTCTTGGTAGAGACGGACTTCGACCAAGGCGACATTCAACTCCGGCAACTCGGGTTGTCTTTATTGACTTGGTCGGACAAAGGGCTAAGTTATATATCGTCCCGCCGGAACCACTACAGTAGCTCGCGGCGCTAGATCCTAGATCTAATCTAGTGTCAGCAAAATTAATGCCAACTATTTAACTAAATAAAATAAAATAATTAAAAATTAAAACTGTGCAATTATTCACACGTGTGTCCCCCAACCCGGACTACTTTTCATGTCCAAATATTTTCCTTTCTTTTCACCCCCCTTTTCAGGTGCGTATTGCACTACATATCCCCCTTCTGAGCGCCCTTGCGCAACGCCCAGCCATCGTATAATCTCCTGCCGCTGTTGACCGTGTTTCCCAATCGTCAATCACTCTGCGCGGCGTTCTAGTAAGGGTAAGACGAAAATACCATGCTTCCTTCTCCGTCGGAACACTTGGACGATAGTGCCACCCGTAGACGTCCGGGTGTGGGCTTTCCTCGCAAGTCCGAAGTGCCCCGGGGTCTTCCTTCCATACCCCGTCTACCCTCTGTTACCAACCCTACAGAGCCGGCCTTCCATCTGGGCTACCATGCCTCTTGGATAGCCCGCCGTCATCCTTCGCTCGAAGAGCTGCAGAACAAAACCATGCGCGATAACGCAGCCCTGTTTGCTTCTGCTCAGTGGTTCTTCTCTGTGGGCGTCCGCGACCTTGACGGCATCAAAAATTATTTTGCCGATGACGCGGGCATGTTGCCCGGTAACCTCCCTTTGCAGGCCATTCACACCTTTGACTGGCGCGCCCGCATTTCTATACCCACCTCCATCCTACGTCACTCCTCCCAGCGCGGTCGATCTTCCTTATCCCTGCGCTTCATGGACGTTGGGCTCACTCGGATCCAGATTCCTATGGCCGACGCCCTCATACCTTCATGTTACCACTGCGACACTTGGCAATGTCGTACGGAGGGAGAACGACTCTACCTCGAAAACCTCATCGACTGCACCTTCGGTGACCCCGTGTGCGAGGCGGACCGACTGTGGCGCAACCGACGCACCGTTACGACCGACGCCATGTTTTGGATCCAAGCCATTCTTCCCACAAACTTTCGCCATACGAAGCGCGGAGGTATTTTCTTTTTCCAAAATACTGCTTTGAACGTCGGGTCCGATCCGACACTGGGTACTTCCTGGCGTACCAGATGGTTGAGGCCGTGAATTTCCAGACAGCACTACACCAATCGATACCAACGAACGCCTTCCTGGTGGAGTCAATACGAGGTATGTCAGGGTTTCTCGGCTGAGTTAGGACCCATCCTGACATATTACGGTACTCATTTACGCGATCCGCAGCACGGGCTGTGCACTGTGTTTTTCACGGAGTGGTGCGTGAAAGTCGCCGCCACCCTCCTGTGGGAAGTTTTCGACTGTTGGCGCCTGTGGCACCTCCCTTCGAAACTCCGCCAACAGATGCGTCTCCTCGATTTTTCTGTCCCCCTTGGCCGGTCCGATGTGGACCGTGAAGTGCACGCCCTCCTCGACATGATCGAGACCGTAGCGTGGGATTGCGTTCCTCCACAAAATTCGTCTCGGTCCTTTTCACCCCAGCGACCCTCTTTTTCCCCTGGTAGAAATCATCCAGCTGCCGGCGACTTCGTGTGGATCAACCCCTGGTCCTCCTCCCTCTGTTCTGCCTGGGAGGCCCAGATGAGCCGCCGTTTCGGAAATCAACCACCAATCCGCAACGCAGTCACTGTTGTGAACGCGGATCCTCGAGAGCCTGAGATGTGCCCTCGACCTTCGGCCCCAAGTTCCCCTCTCCTTGCACCGGTTCGTCCCTCCGCGTCTGAGACCCCTGTGTGCGTCGTACTTCCTCCCACGAGCTCGGCCGAAACCTTGTCGCTTCGAGTCGTGTCTTCCTCCGACGTGAGTCCAACCTCACTTCCTGCTTCCCCTTCACGCGAGGGACAGCTCGTCACACCAACCCCAACCTTGCCATTGCCGTCATGTACGGCGCCCGTGGGCTTGACCCGCCCTCAGGCTCCTCCGCGCGTCGAGCTTCCTCCTGCGAGCTGCCCGACGGGAACCATTTCAATCCGGGGAGCACCACCGTCGGCCGCGGATCCGACCCCACGTCCGGCTTCCCCTTCACCTGAGGGTCCGCTCCTTGCCCCTACCTCGGTCCCTCCGTCATCCACAATTCCCAAAAAAATACCTCTGCTGCCGCCGTTTACCATCGCCTTCTCATGGCTCATGGTGTGGAGGGAGAAGCTCTCCAGGGGGCGTCCCTGGACGACTTGCGAGTTCTAGCTCGGCTTGTCACCTCCCTTCCAAAGGGAAAATCCCTTGGGGCATAGTCTCGTTGAGACGGCGGCCACAGCACTTCCTTGCGACTTGTCCCTTCTTTTCCCATTCTGCCCGCATGATAGTCGACTAGCGACTTTATCGTACGACCTTTGGGCGATAAAAAGAAATCACCTGCGAATCCCCTGTTATTTCCCACTTCCTCCTCCCCTTTTTTTCTGCATACCGTCACTGCGGTCGTACCCCTCTTTTCACCAACTTCCTCCTCTTTTGCATTTTCAATTTTCCCTTCCCTGATTCCCCTATGTTTCCTTCTCTTCAATCCCTCCTCTATATCCTTGGCAATTTTCCTCCCTCTTTTCATGCGCCCTGACTCTGCCTAACGAGGGAGGCAACGTGCGTGTTTATAGCATCTCCGACTTCCTCCTTTCTTTTGACCTCTTCTTGCAGTCGGCAGGGGCGTGGCGGTCCCAGACAACTTTTCTAGTCGCCCCCCTTTTTGTTCAGCCGTCCACGAGACGTCATCAATGATCGCAGCTTCAGTTGCTCCGTTGCCCGTTTGGAGATTCCTCCTCAAGGAAATACAGTCCCCCCTAGAGTCTTTGAGGTGGTCCGCTTTTCTTTCCTCTTCTTCATTTCTCAATTTCCCCCAATTTCCTGCGCATTCTCTTTCTCCCATCCTCGATGTGCGTCGTCCCTTTCCTCCTCTTTTGTGGTTTACCTCCTCTTTTTGTCTCTCCCTTTTTACCTTTTCAAATTCCTCACTTACCTCCTCTTTTTCGCGCATCGAGCCGCCCTCGGTTTCCTAATCCCTCGAAAACTGTCATTCTGACAAGGAGCGTCGCTACCACGACTCCCTACAACTTTTCTCTGTTGTAGTTGCCGGTTCGACTCAGTTCCCCTGTACGCCTTTAGTGGCATTCGCCATTTCCGCGACCTTCCGTTTCATTGCTGTCCGTTTTTAGTTCCTCGATCGGAAGCCCTTTCCCCTGTTCACATTTCATGCCATGAAAAATATTGAGCCGACGACGGAAGCTCCGCGGGGAAACCTCTGCTCTCCCGACTCCGGCGGGGTCAACAACCCGGTTCATTCACACGTAGGTTCTACCCTCTCTCTCTTTGAAAACATCCCTTACGTGCAGACTCAGATTCGCGGCGCGATAGGTGTGGAGACGTCAATTTCGTTGCCCGTGATCTCGTTCGGGGCGTCCCTCTTACTGTTAGATTGCTACCTGAGGTAGCGGACTGTGTCCTGACGGCGATTCGTAACTAGTTGAGGTGGCGACGAGGATTCCCCGTACACGTCCGGTCATGCGTATTACGATTAGTTGATCGCATCGCGATCAGCGGCCATCTTGATCCTGTCTCGGATCATGCATTTAGATGGTATCCCTGGGTTCACGGCGACCCCATTCTCACATAGTGTCATCTGCTTGGTCGCCTAACTTGGCGTTTTCGTCCTTGCTGTCGGGCGAGCTGCCCTCCCTCTGTCATCAGGGACACGGGGCGGCGCGTGTAGCCTGTAGGTCGTGAAAACCAGTTAACAACTCGTGTGCGAGGCCATTGGCAGAGTCACTTAGCGTACCGGCGGTCCGAAAATGACGGGCGAAACTCTTCGCTATGCGCGTACAACGCGCTTTCGCTCGGGAGCACTTCTCGAAAGTCGCGTGACTAGGACTTCGTCCTTTCCATTCTCCTTGAATGTCATTCTCCTCGAAGTACGTGCGTGATCATCATGACTAAGCGATCACAGTGATGGCTGGTGTCCTGTGGGCGAGAGGGGGATCGTAGTCCACATCCTCCCCACTTCTCGCATTGTGATATTTCGTGAGGTCGGCGGCTGTAGCTCATGCCAACAAACCGGCGTGATTTCTTGCGGTGAGTAGGGTTCCCCTTAATTTCGTTAATATTTTCAAACGATGTTTGACACCTCTGTTTTCGTGTGTTGGCATGCAGTGTGCTCATGCTCCCAAGTCAAAGTGGTTTCTCAGATCTCAACGGCCTGAGGTCGTCCTATGCATACGAAACGTCCCCGTTCTTACGCGTTCTCCCCGATATCGTCAATAAGCAAAGCACTCCAGGTTTCGTCAAGTGCTGAACTAAAATCTTTCAAACTTTTCCTCTTACGCTGTGTAAATCTTCGTCTCCTTTCGTAGTAATGAAAGAAGGCCCCATGCGCTGATCTGCGTCTCAATCCCATCTCATCATCGTTCTGCCCTTTCCTCAGATGAGGGGTCCCAGGATTAATTCTCGTTGCCGACGGTACGTCGCCATTATTCATGGAGTCTGTACTCAAGGACGTCAGACTTTTCCCGACGGGACACCGCCCAGTCGCACTTGCGTTCAATCCCTGATGACAGAGGAGAGATGGGAGTACAGAAAAATACAACTGTTGTAGGGTGAGATCAATGATCCTGTCGCGGACTGACTGATGCGTCGCCCGGCTCGGGGGCTCGTCCTAAGCGCAACTGAGCAGGAATATTGAGCTGATGCTTTCACGGTGCACACCCAATGGAGGTTGTGTCGGTACGCTTCTTTTTTTTCAAGCCAATATCGAGGGTCTCAATGAAACTTGCACCAGGCCCTCGTCGGGGGTTCGAACTCCCTTTCTCAGATTTTGACTCCGACCCCCAAGGAGCTGATGATACCATTCGTCCCACGTAGAATAACCTCGGAACAAAACAAAAAACGACAAAGACACAGTAGCCGGTTCACGTATACGGTGAACGTTGCCCCGAGATGTCTCCATCAGTTGGGAGCTTCACTCCGTGGGGCTATTATAATTACGTGTCTCGTCAGTGCCTTCTGCTCGGCAAAGGAAAAAAAGTAAAGAGAATCGTCACGAAAGTAAATTCGTGTACAAGGTGGGAGGGCATTCTTCATGATCTCCGACGTATCCTTCCGCGACACGGACCATACTGTCCGCTTGGTGCTCATCGGGTCTCGTACGACCCTCTCTCGTCCTTCGCGCCTCGTTGCGCGCATCCCCATGGGGGAGGGGGATTCTTCTCCGTTCTCAATTAAACGCCTTGTTTCGAATCTTGGGTCTACTGTAGAGTCCCCCTTCTCTTTGGCGTGGCGATAGCCTCCTTCTTGGTCCGTGTAGGTTCTTCTGATCGACCCCCGCAGTGCGGGGTCGTCTCCTTGACGACACAAAAAAATAATAATAGCTAAAACAGAACAATAACAAAACAGAAAAGAGGAAAAGAAAGGAAAATAAAGAAACAAAGAAACGACAGAGTTGAAGAGAAATCATGATGGGTAAGTGCTAAGTAGATCGTTCTGGAAAAATAGGACCGGTTGTGAGCGTCGACGTCGGTCACCGCGGGTGAATTCGTAGCTGCGTTCTTCTGAGGATGGTCCCTCCTGACGGGTCTTCGTGCTTGGCGAGCATGGGCAGTGTGTTAGCAGTGAGTATAACGGTCGGCTCCGTGTGAGGTCGGGTGGGGCTTAGCTGCGGGGCGACTTAGAATAGTTATGTCGCCGACTGTGGCAAACGATCACCACTTCGCGTGCGTACTGCAACTGCAGTAATTTTTCCTGCTTCTTGATTATAATTTCACAGTATGGCTGGAATCGACTTCTCACTTGTGTCGCCTGTTCAGCGGTTTGTTGTCGACACGCTTATATATAAATATATATTTTGATTTCATCATCCCCCACGCGGGCGGACCGTCCGTTCGAAACGTCATTTCTCGTGCGTACCGTGATGAGGCGTGTGTGTTTTCCGAGAGGCTCAATGCCTCATCCAAGAATACAGTCTTGCTTCTCTGCCTTGTTCTCCTTTCCTTCAAACTCCTTATTTGCGAACCTCGTAGATGCGTTCCTTCCTCGAAGTTCTGACCTCTCTGTTGTCTCTAATCTACTAATTCTATTTACGATGGCTATCCCGGTTGTGCGTGCGACGCTTGCGTGGGTAAGGGCAGCCTTTTCCTTCGGAAATATGTGACTACCGCGCTGCAGGGGATCTGCTCAATAGGTTCCCACGTTGCATCTTCGATGGTATACCCATACCACTTCACTTTGAGAATTAATTTCTCCTCGTCGTAGCCGTGGTCCACGATCTTGTCGATCACATACTCCTGACTCTCGGCTCCTTCTTCGTGCGTGTCCAACTGTCCTTCCCCCTTCCGAAGATCTTCCAACTCATCCTGTTCTCTGGACGTTCCGAACTCGCGTGGGTCTGGAAGTGTCTCCGCTGTCGGCGTTTAACCAACTAAATTATCCTGGTCCCTCGTCGTAGGCGTACGGGTGTGAGGACGTTCCTCGTCCTCCATTACCTCTCCTTCTTCGTTTAGCTCCGTCTCTCCCAGGAACTGTAGCGCTTGACGTAGGCCGGTTATCGGCGCATAGTCCATCGGGCTTGGGGCTAACTCCACCCTGTCTCGCGATACGCGTTCCTCCTGATCGCCAATGGAAATGACTACCGTATGTTGATCCGATCTTCTGACCTGATAAGGTCCTGTGGCGACTTGTGCCAGCTTGTGTTTCGGTTCGCTAGCCGTGCCCTGCTCCTTCCGGAGGAACACGTAGGACCCCGGCGGGATCTCATATTGCGGTTTGCGAAGGCGTGCGTCGAAATTTCGCTTGTACCGGGCTTGTTCCTTGCGCAAACTCTTATCGGCGCTTCGCATTAGGCTCTCCAACTACGACTGCCATTTCAGGTAGTATGCTCGTGACGAGCTGAAGTTCTCCAAAGTTGGCTGCGCTTGTAACGCAATGCTTCTCGGCGCCCGAGCTAACACCAGCTCGAAGGGCGCAATGTTCGTAGTTCGATGAACTTGCGTGTTGTAGGCCAACGTCACAGCGTTGCTAAATAGGTCCCAGTCCTTAGGATGCTCTTCAACATATTTTCGCAACGCGGAAGTCAGCGTGCGGTTAAACCTCTCAACTTGGCCGTTGTCTTGCGGGTGGTACGTAGTCGTCAACACATTGCGTATGCCGAGAATTCGGCAGACGTTCTGAAAGAACCGGGCCGTGAACTGTGGTCCATTGTTGGACAGCAGCTTGACCGGCGGTCCGTACACGAATACCCAATGGTGAACGAAGGCTTGTGTGATGTGCGCAGCTGATATCTTCTTCAACGGTACGGTTCGTACCAGTTTCTAGTATCGATCGCTGATCACGAGAATATACCGATTTCCTCGTTTAGTTGTAATTAGCTCGCCGAGGATGTCGATGGCGACAAACTCCAGCGGAGCTTTGGGCGTGAACAGCTTCATTTCCTTCGTGTTTCTTCTTAACTTCACCCTTTCCCGCGCACATGCGGGGCAATTCTTCGCGACTGCATAGCAGTCTAGGGCCATCGTAGGCCAATAAAAATATCTTCTCAATGTCGTGTAAAGTTTCCTGCCTCCCGGGTGGCCTGCCAATTTTGCGTAATGGCTTAACCCTAGGACGCGGTCCCTTAACGATTGTGGTATCACCACTTGTGCAAACTCCGCCGCGGTACGGCATATAGTTCCTTCGAATTCCTCGGCCTCCATGCTGAACGTTCTCACTTTTCCGGCGTCTATTTCTTCCTTGATGCGGTTGCAAAAGGGGTCGACGGCTTGCTCGCGAATGAGCTTCTCCGGAGTGACAGCTTGGAATTGATCGAGGCGATCAGGGGCGGTCCCCCCCTCAAGAGCGAGGATGTCGTCTATCGCGTCAAAACTTTCCTCGTTCTCCACTGTACCCTCGGCCGGTTCGGCCATAAAGCATAGGATTTCGTCGTCGATTTCGTCGACGGTTTCTCCTGCGGTCCGTAATCTTGACAGGGCATCAGCTTGACTGTTCGCCTTGCCCTTCTTGTACTTGATTTCGAAATCGAATTCCGAGAGGCGCAGCCTCCATCGGATTAATCTCCCGCTGGGGTCGGTTACGTTCATCAACCACCTCAATGAGGCATGGTCGGTATGCACAATGAAGTGTTCGCCATATAGATATGGTCTTAAAGTCTGTACGGCACAAATTACCGCTAGAAACTCTTTTTCTGATACAGAATAGTTTCTCTCGGCTGCGGCCAACGTTCTTGCAAAGAACCCGATGGGTTTGCGTTGCGCATCCGGGTGTGTTTGAAATAGTGCAGCGCCTATTTGATAGTCGCTTGCATCGGTGTCTACCGAGTAGGGTAGGTCCTTCTTCGGTAGTGTAGCATAACCCCCCCTGGGGGACTCACTTTAGATTAGATCACGATTGATTTAGTTACTGTAGAGCCGGACGCTCTACAGTACCACCGAGCGTGTCCACGTGTGCCCACAGCCCACGTGCACATGTGTACCACGCGCGAACGAAGCGCACACGCCCCACGGGTAATACGTGTACTGTCAGCCTCGACATAGCTGACAGTATTACAGTGCAGGCCGACCTGCACTACAGTAGCCCACTACAGTACCTCGGTACTGTAGTGTTATGATAGATGGTTTTGTATATTAAATATGGAGCGGACCGACGGCGGACGGGGGCGACAAGCACGGGCTTGTCCTCAACCGACCGCCAAGGTCAGTCCACCCAGCTTATTCTAAACGTCGCCTTCGCTCTTCGCGCGCGTTTAGTCGGAGCCGAGCCGGAGTGGACGCGCAGCACGCGAGCGAGCACGGAACCGCCTCCGCCCGTCAGCACTGGTACGTCACCCAGTGCTGCTCCGGGGCGTCGAGGCGTCGATCCGCTCGTGCGTGCGCGCGTCCCTGCTCGCTCCCGCTCTACCACCGCTACCCGGGCCCGAGCCCGGTTCCGTAGCTGGTTGGCCCGCTTCACCCCTTCTTCGATCCGGGGTCTACAGGTCGAACTGCGCATACACCTCCAGTCGTCTGGGGGTGTTTATGCTACAGTGGTCTCCCGACCTAGAAGACCCCGAGATCTTTCCGAGAAGACTTTCTTTTTCCTCCGCGTCCGTACGCGTTGAGATGAGTCAAGAATACGCCACCTCGATCCGGTCCGAACCGGCGGATCCGAGGGCGGCCGCTATGCACGCACCATCACCGCCGTTCGGCGACGGCGACGCTGGTCTCCGAGACCGCGAACCGTCGCCCGAGTCCCCCGAAGGACAAGCGGCTGCGATGTTCGATCGCATAGCTGACTACATTGAGGAAGTCCGTACTTCACTCCGTATAGACGTGACGGACGCCGTCTACTCGCGATGTATGGACGAGCTTCGCTCCCTACGTGAAGGGAGGTTCGATCGAGTCAGCCAGTCCTTGGAGAATCTCCGAGCACTAGTCGACGAGTTACACTCGCGACTGGTGCTCGTCGAAGACTCACGCCTCGCACAGCCCGTACTGCACGGGCAAGGTCGCCCCACGAGGCCGACCTCGACGAGACGTCCCGACGATCGACCGTCCCCGTCAGCAGAGCAGTTGGGTGCGTTCGCGCACCTCTCCGCCGAGCTCAACGCTACGCGACAGCGTGCTCGTGACATGGAACGGACCATGGCGGCAAGGCTGCCCGGTGCCCCCACGAGAGGGCCCGGTGGTGCCGTACCTCCGAGCGCCGTCGCTCCGGAAGGTTGGCGTCCGACTGGCGCCGACGCCAGTCGGACTGCGGAAGGAAACCGTCCTCCGATGGGCGCGAATCTCGCGTCCGAGATCCAAGCATTGCCGCCTATCCCCGTAAGTAGGCGGCAGATGGACCGCGTATCGTACGCGGACGAACAGGACCGTGGAGGAGCCGCCCGCGGATCCGGAGAACCGATGTTCTCCGTCGATCCCCGCTGGGGCGGCTACCCGCCGGCGAGTTATGCCGAGCATCCAGGTCCGGTAGACGTCCGTACGCTACCGGTTACCTCCTTCGGCACGCTAGGTCCCGCCGAACCCGGGCTCGAGCCGGTGCATACGATGATCCAAGAGTTCAGCGCCGTCGCTGACTATCGTATGTACCGCTTGGATAACACCTCGAGGCTCGTCACCTCGGGTGACGCGGGACGGATCGCGAGGTACGTCCAACGCTGCCGTGGGATCCGTCCCACGATGAGGAGCTTTGACGGTACGGACCCGATCCAGCTCCTACCGTTCTTGAAGGATATTCGGATAACCTTCAACTCCCACACCTGACCGAAGGTGTTGCCGTGAGAGTCCTCGCGCACTTCTTAGAGCGCGACGCGGAGCGCCTGTATACGAGTTATACGATGCGTGGCCTCCGCGCCGGCCAACTACACGACGACGTGAGTTGGCCGGGGCTCGTGAACCAGTTCCTGAAACGCTACCTAACCGACGACGTGTTAGGTGAAGCGTACGACGCTGTCGCGACGGCGCGACAGCAATCTCATGAAACGGAGAGCACGTTAGCGGACCGGCTCGAAACGGCCGCGTTCCGGTGCACGGCAGTGTTCTCCGAACAGTCCCTCGCGCACTACTTCGTGCGGGGACTCGCTCCTGCGACCCGTGCCGCAGTTTCGGAGACAGTGCAGCGGCTGCCGAGCCGCCAGAAGACCGATCTTCCGACCATCTGCCGTATCGCAACGGCAGAAGGAACCACTTACCGCGCCCGACGCCGTTTACCTCTGCCGGATTCGAAACCGGCAGGGAGGGCTGGCAGGACTACGAAGTCCGCCGCAACAAGTTCGCCCGCCTCTACCCTCCATGTCGGGGAGGATGAGTGGCAGGCCGACCCTGTCCTCATTACGCAAGGAGCAGGGCCGGTAGGGGGTCGACCCCCTTCACCGATGTCGACCGGAACGACGTCCAGCTACGCGACCGCGTTCGCGGCCACTCCCAGAGCACCCAGGGGTACGGTTCCCCGGGTCGCTGAGCTCGACATATCAAACCGAGATACCGGAGGCGAAGCCCCTCGCGTGCCCCTCCTCACCGATGAGGAGGCGCGTCACGCGGCGACCTTCGCCTCAACGGACGGCAGCGCGTACGTGTGCTGGCTATGTCGTACGTACGGACACGCCATGTACGCCTGCCCGTTCCTGTCGCCGGAACAACGAATGTTCACGGCGTACAGGAACTACCGCTACCAGATGGAGACGCGCCCCGGGGCGCGCAATCTACTCCGGCAAGCGGTCGGCGAGGGCCGTCCCCCGCGTCAAGGTTTCCCGAATCGGTCGGGTGGGGGCGCTCGATTCGCCCCCCGTGGAGGCGGGTATCGTCGAACCGAACTCGATCGTCGCGATCGGCCCGACTACCGCCAGGCCGACACAAGGTACCCCCGCCAAGGAGGGAGAGGGGACCGAGACCGTTCTCGGTTACCCCAACAGGTACAGAATGCGATAATGTACCTGCAAGACTGGGTAGAGGATCCGTACTCCCTACCCGCGGAGGGTCACGAAGGAGAGCCGATTCGCTTCATCCCCCATATCCTGCGACGGCCGGACGCCGCAGGTCAAGGCCCGGAAGTACCCGAGTACTTCGCCAAGGCTGCCGAGCCGCCCGGGAGGAATAGTCCCGACCCACGTGGTCGGCCACCCGGAGAAGACCTGGCCGACGATAGCCAGGGGGGTAGCTCCGATAGCACCGGTAGTTCGAAAAAAGGGTAAAGACGGTTACGTACACGCGGTCGCGTGAGCCGTCTTTTCCCTATGAACTAGACCGGTCCCCGCGTGCTGGCCAAGGACACGGGGGGTATTGTCCGATAATACATCCCCCGCTATCGGAGTCGAGCACGGGGACTCCAGCAATGTCGACATTGCAGGAGAAACCCAACACCGGGGCCCACGTAGACCCGATGTTGGAAGAAGGCACCACAGGGACATCCGTCGTCCCAGTGAAGCGCAACGAGCGAGACGCGTTTAACGCCGACCGACACGAGTCGGTCGACCTCCTGACCCCGGTGAGCCCAAGGTCGCCGACAAAATGTCCGCCTCGTACGGACGCCAGCACCTGGACGGGCGTCAGTGAGACGCGAACGTCCCCCGGCTCGAGCCGAAGGAAACGCAAGAGGGGCCAATGCCGAAGTCGAAGGCCCCGGCGGAACGACCTCACCGATAAGGTCGCGCCCAAGGTGGTCGATGGCCTCGTATGCCTCATGACGTCGAAAATATATAACGTCTTGGGCTCCGTGGCCACCGAAGGCAACGCGTTTAAGCCCCACACGATCGCCGTCGACATGTGCTCGGGCTACAACTTGGTGAGGAAGGCGGACCTCCCTCCCGACTGGGCCCGCTACGTAATACGGGGCGCGCCATTACCACGCCTGGCTGGCGCGAACAGTAACCCGCTTCGACTTACGGCGGTCGTCCGCCTCGCGGTCCGGCTGCGGAACACGACGTTCCGCATACCTTTCGTAGTGGCCGAACAACTCGCTGTTCCCGTTCTACTTGGGACCGCGTTCATCGATGCCCACGTACGCAGCATCGACATCGACGGACAGAAGCTCGAACTTCGTCACGGTGGCTCGGTAGCCATCGTTAATGGGAAGGGGGAACCGACTCCCCCTACCAGGCGACATGGTCGCCAAACGAGTCGTCCGGAGGTACGCGAGGAGGCCCCGCAGGCGATCCGAGTCGCCCGCTGGGCTACCATCCCCGCGATGTCGCAAGCCCGTGTGCGTGTGACAACCGCGGGGAGGGGTCTCGTGTTCCTGGATCCCAAGCCCTCACTCCAACACCGGCATGGAGTGAGGCTGACGAATGGCGTCGCGGAAGTCCTGCCGAACCAGACATTCGAAGTCATCGTCGCAAACTTCTCGCGACGGGAGAGGCAGCTTCCGAAGCACACCGTCGTGGGATACGCGAAGCGCAACCCCCTCGCGATCCTCACGCCCGAACGTCGAGTCGCTGAGGAGGTCGCGCTCGCGTTGCATCTGACCGACTTGACCGATCAAGTCGGAGAGGTCGGAGCTGGCCGATTCAGCTCCGACGAGAAGCCAACCGCGGGGAGTGAAGGGGTTGACCCGGACGAACGGTTACCTATACCCCAACCGACGGCGGAGGGTACTGTACCCCCCCAGCAGAAGGATCCCGAAAATCCACCGATGGATTGGGAAAAAGAGATTGACTTGTCATACATCGACGATGACCAGCTCCGTGGCCACGTGCTCGAGATGCTCCGTAAGCACTCGAGTCTGTGGAGCGGTGCGCTCGGAACGATCCAAGCCACAGAGCACCGCATTCCCCTCGAACCGGGAACGAAACCGATTCGTTCTATGCCCTATCGGAAGGGCCCGGCCATGTGCGAAATGGTCGCGAAGGAGGTCAACAAGATGTTGAACGCAGGGGTTATCGAACCCGCAAGCACCGAGTGGGCGTCCCCGGTGGTGCTCGTACCGAAGAAAGACGGCTCTTTTCGGTTCTGCGTGGACTACCGGCGTCTCAACGCGAAGACTGCAGCGGATTCGTATCCGCTGCCGCGTATGGACGACTGCATCGACTCGTTAGGAGATGCAGCCGTCTTTACGACGCTGGACTGCAATTCCGGTTATTGGCAGATCCCGGTCGCTCCCGAGGACCGGGATAAGACTACCTTCACGACACATATGGGTACGTACCGCCATTTGCGCATGCCGTTTGGATTAAAAGGGGCACCGGCCACCTTCCAACGTGCCCTCGATATCATACTCTCCGGAGTCCGCTGGCAAATATGCCTCGTCTATCTCGATGACGTTATCGTGTTCTCGCGTACGGACGCGGAACACACAAGGCATCTCGATACCGTCTTGAGTTTGTTGCGGAGTGCCGGCATCTCCCTCAAGCTCAAGAAGTGCAGCTTCTTCCGTCCGAAGGTGCACTACCTGGGGCACGTTATATCCCCAGGTAAGTTGAGCGTGGCTGATACGGCAATCGACGTCTTCAAGACGTTTACGTTCCCGAGGACGTTGACGCAGGTGCGCTCGTTCCTCGGGGCGTGTAACGTGTATCGTCGCTTCGTCAAGGGCTTCTCGAAGATTGCCCGTCCGTTAACCGATATAACGCGCAAGGACTCGGATCACGATTTCGATAACCCAACGGAAGTTCAGCTTCAGGCTTTCGAAAGCCTGAAGGCTGCGATGATCTCCCCGCCGATCCTCGCGCTACCACGGTACGGCCGACCGTACCTGTTGGACACTGACGCCAGTGCATATCAACTCGGGTGCACCCTCCTACAGGAGCACGACGAGCCAAACGATTGGCGCCCCGTTGGGTACTGGTCGTACTCGCTAAGCGATAGCGAACGGAACTACAGCGCTACGGAGCGTGAGTGCTTCGCCGTGGTGTGGGCCGTCCGCACACTGCGGCCGTATATCGAAGGAACCAAGTTCACCGTCCGGACGGATCACGACGCCCTCCGATGGCTCATGTCGCTTACGGAGAGCTCAGGAAGACTCACCCGGTGGCGGCTACGTCTGGCTGAATACGATTTCACCATTCAGTACCGCCCCGGGCGCGTGCATCAGGTGCCCGATGCCCTGTCACGACTCGTATCGCCGAAGGTCGCCGATGACGCTCGCCCCACCGTCGAGGTGGATGACGACATTCCCACCTTCGACGGGGGTACGACCGTTCGAGACGTATCGAACGAGCTCGCGGACCACGCTTGTACCGCGAGCTGCGATCATCAGGCGGCCCATGTCTTCGTAACGACACGGAACCAAGCCGAAGCCCGAACAAGGTCGCGCGTACGGACGCGCGACGAACCGCGAGGTGACGACGAAGCCCCCGGTCTTCAAGGACCCAATTCGTTTTGGGAGGAGAACGACGAGTTCGACGCCGCCGATATCCAGCGCGCCGAAGACCCCGAGGCTGGCGCGCTCGACTCCCCGGTCGCCCCACCGCAGGACGACCTTCCGGCCCCTCTTACGATAGAGGAGATAGCCGAGGAGCAACGCGTGGATGACTTCTGCCAAACCGTTTTGGCACGACAGTCAGAGTCCCGGGACTCCGCGTTCTTCGAGGACCACCAAGGGGTGCTCAAACGGAGACACCCCTTCGACCCTGATATCGTTCAGGTGGTGGTACCTCGGACGCTCCGCGCCAGGCTCCTTCGCCTGTGCCACAACCCGGCCATCGCGGGGCACCCGGGCCAGAACCGTATGTACTACGCACTTCGACGCGAGTACTACTGGCCCCACCTGGCTGCAGACGTGGCAGCCACGGTGCGAGGGTGTCGGACCTGCGTGATGAACCGGGTCAAGCTGAGGAAACATCTCAATCGATTGAGATTGTTCCCAGCTACGAGGCCTCTCGAGAGCCTCGCCATCGACATCTTGGGGCCGCTCCCCAAGACGAAGACAGGAAAACGATTCCTGCTCGTGATTACGGACCGTTTTAGCAAGCTGACGCAAGTCGCGGCGCTCCGCACGACAACCGCGTACACGGTTGCAGTTGCGTTCTGCGACTCTTGGGTGTTCAAGTATGGCGTCCCTCGCACGTTGCTTTCGGACAACGGCCCTCAGTTTAATGCCAAGTTCTTCCACAGCACCTGCCGTGTTCTGGGAATAACGAATTTGTACACTTCGGCGTACCATCCCCAGACGAACGGGCAAGTCGAGCGATATAACCGAACAATCGCCTCGATGCTGCGGAACTACGTAGGTGAACACCAGGACGACTGGGATGTGTACGTGGGGCCGCTTACGTATGCGTACAACTCCCACGTACATCGCACCACACGCACCACGCCGTTTGAGCTCGTGCTCAGCAGGCCCCCGACGGAGTTCTCGCTCCGACGGACGGAAGGCGACGCGCCCCCTGCCGACAGGGGGAACCCACGTGCCGAGTTCCTCAAGACCTTGGACTCGACTATCCAAAAGGCCTACGGAAGCCTTCGGCGAACGCAAGCTCGCTATAAACGCGACTTCGACAAGCGTATTCGGCGCATCAAGTTGCGCCTCAAGGCAGGTGACTACGTATATCTGAACCCCACCGATGGGGGGAAGACATCAAACAAGCTGGCCTCCCCGGCTGTCGGACCGTACCGAGTTCTCGCGAACGACCAGCGCACCGTCACGATCGATCGTGATGGAGTTACAGAGCGCGTCTCGGCAGACCGCTGCGTCTACGCACCCCCGCCGGCGAACGTGCCAAGGGCGAGCACGACTACCCCCGAGGACCTTGCCGACAAGATCAATGAAGGCACACAGTATGCTGTCGAACGGCTACTCAAGCATCGCGTCATGGAGGATGGAACTACGGAGTTCTTCATTAAATGGGCAGACTACGATACTCCCACATGGACGGCGCGTACGCACATCCCCGAGGAGTTGGTGTCTCGTTACGCACAAAGACTCCGGACGCGTACAGGGAGAGACCTCACCTCGGAAGTGAACGCGGACGTTCACTCTTGAGGAGGGGGCCCTCAACCGCATCGTTGCGGATTAAATTCCACCTCGAATTAAATGCACCCCGCGTACATGGGGCAAAAGGGGACGCGCGAAGGGACAGCTGTCCCCAGAGAGCAGCAACGGAATAGTTCGCGAGACGTCAAGACGTATTGGCAACCGAGTTCATCGAAAACGACCAGTTATCGCCGACAAGAGGCGGGAGGGAGGATAGTACGTGCTGCCCTACGCAAAGCGGTCGCACCTCGAGGGGTAGAAGGCAGAGTGACGCGGTCGAACGCGAAAATGCCCTAAAACAAGTGCCCACGAAGGCATCGCCCGTTTTGTATTGACCAGAGGACGTCAAGACGTATCGACGAAGGTCCCGTAAGCAAACCAGAGGAAGCGAGCAGCACGAGCTGCGCCCTGAGGGCCCCTCGTCACGGACTGTGAGCAAGGAGCCCTCCAGCAGGGAGACGATCTCCCAGAGCGATATAGTCGCCCCGCGGTCGCCACAAGTTCTGCCGACATGGGACAGCTGTTCTGCACGCCCCGGTCCGGACCAGCTGCGCTATGACGAAATGGTCCGCGATCCCGAGTCCCCCGTGACGACGGGAAGATGCAGCGCTGCATTAGATAGCAACGACAAGTACGCCCCAGTCCGAACAAGGGGAGAGAAAGAGACAGTACGGGCCGCCGCCGGCTGATACACTCAAGATCAGAGCTCCAACATACAGCCACCGCCATACCCTAAATAAGGGAGAAAATATCCGTGAAAGGGGAAATTACACTGACGGGCGGTTGCACGGGCAGGACGCCCAGACACGTGCTGTACGCAACAAAGCGCAAGAGACGTCCGTGCAGCGACGCGTGAGAAGAGTACAGTGCGTACCAACCGATCGGTACACGCTACCAGAGCCCAATTATGGAGGGGCGCGGCCCGGTTCCGCCCCCTCCATAATTGTCAATCCAACAGACGTCCAAGCGGGGCACGGGCCGTCCCGAACGCGGAGCAGGCACCAAGACCAACGGCACGACCACGCTGACGCGCCGCCCTGGCGAAGAGGAAGGAGACGACTCCTCCCATTTCCCCGACATGCCAACGATCTGCCCCTCACCCCCGCTCGCTCGCCCGAAAGCGGAGCGGGGGAGAGTACAATACGGAGCGCGACGCTGCGCTGGATAGCGGACGTGGGAGGTCGGGAGAAACGCGTTCCCAACGTATGAATCACACCAAGAAGCTGGCGGGACGACCCGCCCAGGAGGACCCACGAAACCGCACGCGAACCCGGGCTCCGATGACAGGAGAGAGGCGACGACGTCCTCTCCGGTCCCAAACGGACGACTCGGAACGTCCCCCAACTCTCTTACCCCTACCCGCTCATAGCCGAGGGCAGGGGCAGAGGAGTACACGGCGCGAAGCGCAACGTTCCGCAGAGGAGACTGTGAGGAACGCAACAGGGAGAGGGGACCAAGTACCACGTCGACAAGCTGGCAGGACAGACTGCCAGGGAGAACGAAGAACACCACATGAGCGGAACGACCCGGCCGATGCGGGCGAGGGACCAAAGTAGAGGAGATAAACGTCAAAAAGAGGATCGCCACGACGGCGACGGACGAAGGAGAAGGAGAACAGCGATTTACGAAGAGCCGAATACGGCAAGGCCGGTACGGAGACGAAGATGACGTGCGACAGCCGGCTTCCGCCCCCACCGACACAAGTCCTCGTGGGGGCAGAAAAGTTCGCGTGGGAAGGGACAAAGTCGACAAGGAGAAGTGCTCTGGCCTACCCCTTCCTCCCCGTGCAGACAATTCGAATTGCCTCACCAACTGGCCTCCCCGCGGGACCCGCGACCAAGGGGAGCGCTGACCAATATTGCCTTCGTAGGCGAGCTCGCTGGTGCGCTCCCTAAAGAAAGTATGACGCGGTGAAACGAAGAAGTCACACCGTGCACGCACGGGTCACGGCGAGGGCCCCTTCGCAGGTCCGACGGACATCGCGTGCACGCAAGAGACGGGATTGTTTTTACGCAGAGAAAAGAGGGGAAGGAAGAACATACCCCCGGCAAGTATAACGGGACGACCCGTTCAGTGGTTGGTACGGTCGGCCGGCGACGCGTCCCCTGACCCGTAAAGGCTAGGGGGACAGTAACTAGGGTGACGAGGCGGCTCTGCCGCGTGCTCCGCAAGTGAGGGCAACGCCACCTCACTATGGCGAGTCCAGTGATGCACACGGCTCTGAGGAGCCAGGACGTTGCCCACCGCGGCGGCCTCGTACCCCGACTGCTCGTAAGGATCTCGCATGATCGGGCGTGGCGCCGACGAAGACTCCACGCGAAGGCGTCGGAGGTCGTCTCGTTCGCGGCGGTACCGGTCACGTTCGGCGGTCGTCCGCTCCAGCACGCTCGCTTGACGATCAGAGGACTCGCTTAACGCCGCTAACTCGATGCGTGCATGGCGCAACTCGGACACGGACGACGCACGACCCGCCTCGAGGCGACGTGCTTCGTCGCTTCTCGCCAAGTACCAGCTCGCGAGTGTGCCGAGGAGGCTGCCCACCTGCCAAGGGCGGTCGGCAGCGCGACCCAAGGCATGGGCTAACGACGGGACGGCCTTGACGTCCTCTCGCTCCAACGTCGCGTGGCGTACGGACGCCACCGGTGGCGCCTCACGCAGCGGCACCGCATTGAGAGGTGGAACAGGGGGAACCGGAGGACTCGCCACCGGACCGAAGTCGCTCTCGGCGAGACGAGTTTCGAACAGCGAGTCAGCACGAGCGGACGTGTAGGGAGCGGGCTCACTGTCCAAATCGCGGTACCGTTTCTTCCGAGCCTCACGCGAAGCGAAGCCGACTCCGCCTCCGCTCCTGACGTGCCCTGACGAGGACGCCGGCGCCACTTGGCGCGCCACAAAGGCGTCAGCACGATGGTCATATACGAGGAAGGAGGATCGCTCGCCAGTAGTGAAATCGGTCCAGCGCCGATGCTGGATTTCGCTCACCTCGCTAGCCCGTTGCATGAGCGCGAGGGCGAGCGAATACGACCACGGCACATGCTGAGTGCTCCGCTCGAGCGGATGTAGGGGGACCTGGGGGAGGTCCCACGCAACCCTCCCCAAGTAAGCCAGCACCTCGAGGGGCTGGACGAACACGCGACCGTGAATAGATACCTCGTTCATGAAAGCGTTGCCGAGGGCCCAGGCCCATTCCCTCTCTACGTTGTGCATTAAGTCTGCATAAGCCGGATGTTGAGAATTTGAGCACGCCACACCGAAGTGCTTGAGCACATACGGGAGCAACGGATGTACTCCCAACGAAGGGAGGGTCTCCCGTATCACTGCAGGGAGCCGGGAGAAGTCGCGAGGGGACAGGCCTCCTTCGAAGGAAGCGTGGCGGAAAACACGCCCGTCCTCCTCCTCGGAATGGCGGTACGCCGACCAATCGTGAGGAGCAATGGCAACGCCGTATAGCCTCATCAGCGAGCACGCTGACTTCTGTAGAGCGACGCGCGCCTTCGAATAGGCGAAAGGACGGGGTCTTACGTACAGACCCCCCACGTTGGATAAGACGAATTCTCGAGGGGCCGTCCCGTCGCGGTGGTAGAGATACGTGGCCATGCGATCCACGTATTCCACCTCACCGAGACTGTACGCGAACGTGCGATCGCAGGGGATGGCAGAAGGGATCTGATACGCCGCACCGCCACCTTCGGCCAGGAGGCGCTCCAGGACGAGCGAGGACTCCTCCACGCGTCCGGCTTCGTACACCTTCCGGACGCGAAGCAAATCGGGACGAAGTTGTTCCCGCGCCAGCAGTTCCCCGACAGTAATTCCAGAACGGGCATAGCGGCACCACGCGAACCTTAGACGGTCTAGGGGCAACGGGGCGGAACGCTCGAGCGCCGCGCCGAACCACTTGGATGGAGCCTCGACCATTTCGGTGCCTTGACCCGACACATACTGAGGCGTCTCAGGATGTTCGCTAACGCGAGGGCCGTTGCCCGATCCCCCGTGCGAACCCGTCGCCCCGGGAAGCGCTGTCGTAGGGGCCCCGACGGGGCCCGCCTCGACGGACAGGCGGGGGGCCGGCGCCGAGGGAACCAGCTCGACAGAAGACGTCGACTCCCGAGAGACACGAGCTCGCTGAAATGGCTGTACGGTAACCCAAGGGCGCACAACTGCCACGGGACGACCCGAAGCGTGCTCATCCGGGGCCGCGACCGCCGCCGTCGACGGTTCGAGGGGAGCGGCGCCTCCGGGAGATTGAAACGAAAGACCCGGCTGTGAGGGGCATGGGGTTACAGAGCTTGACGGAGTAGCGACGGACGCGACGAACCGACCCTCGGAGGGCGACGTCATTATTACCCCAACAACGAGGCCTCCGGCAAGTACGGTCAGGACAGCGGGAGCGCGGCGCCCCGAGTATAGAAAAGGAGAAAAAGAGGGCGTCGCCCCGATGTGCGGACGGAGTGAGCGGCGTGGCCAACGGAGAAGCGGACGGGACGCGAGAGCGCACACGGCGGCGTGCTACCGGAACGGGACCCGCAACGACTGGAGCAGAAGAGATGAGAATACCAAGAAGGGGTTCAGGTCAAAAGTAGCACGAGTTGCCCTACAAGCACATGTGAACGCGGACGTTCACACTTGTGGGGGGGGCCGTGTAGCATAACCCCCCCCTGGGGGACTCACTTTAGATTAGATCACGATTGATTTAGTTACTGTAGAGCCGGACGCTCTACAGTACCACCGAGCGTGTCCACGTGTGCCCACAGCCCACGTGCACATGTGTACCACGCGCGAACGAAGCGCACACGCCCCACGGGTAATACGTGTACTTTCAGCCTCGACATAGCTGACAGTATTACAGTGCAGGCCGACCTGCACTACAGTAGCCCACTACAGTACCTCGGTACTGTAGTGTTATGATAGATGGTTTTGTATATTAAATATGGAGCGGACCGACGGCGGACGGGGGCGACAAGCACGGGCTTGTCCTCAACCGACCGCCAAGGTCAGTCCACCCAGCTTATTCTAAACGTCGCCTTCGCTCTTCGCGCGCGTTTAGTCGGAGCCGAGCCGGAGTGGACGCGCAGCACGCGAGCGAGCACGGAACCGCCTCCGCCCGTCAGCACTGGTACGTCACCCAGTGCTGCTCCGGGGCGTCGAGGCGTCGATCCGCTCGTGCGTGCGCGCGTCCCTGCTCGCTCCCGCTCTACCACCGCTACCCGGGCCCGAGCCCGGTTCCGTAGCTGGTTGGCCCGCTTCACCCCTTCTCCGATCCGGGGTCTACAGGTCGAACTGCGCATACACCTCCAGTCGTCTGGGGGTGTTTATGCTACAGGTAGCGCCAACACCACCGGTGCCAAGATGGCGTCCTTGAGCTTATGAAAAGCTTTCTTGCACGGTTCGTCGAATCCTTCCAACTGGACCGGTTGTCCTTTCTTCAGTAGTTGGTTTAGGGGATGCGCAATTTTCGCATAATGCCGAACGAACCTGCGGTAGACGTTGCAAAGTCCCAGGAAGCTTCTAAGCTGTGTTTGTGTTCGCGGGTACCGCACTTGTTCCAACACGGCAGTTCGCGCGACATCGACTTCTGGCGTACCTGGGCGGACGACGTGGCCCAGGTACTTGATCTTTTCCACGAAAAATTCGCACTTGCGAAGCTTGAGCTTGACACCTGCCTTTTCCAATACGGAAAGTATTTCATCCACGTGCACGATGTGCTCCTCCCACGACTTGCTAAAAACTATTATGTCTTCTAGATACACCAAACAGCATTTCCAACGGAACGGGGAGAGCAGGATGTCCATTGCTCTCTGGAACGTCGCTGGCGGGTTGGTTAGCCAGAAGGGCATTCTTGAGAAGCGATACAGACCTGAGTGACACAAAAATGTGGTCTTGTCGCGGTCGCACTCAGGGATAGGCATCTGCCAATATCCCTAGATCGTTTCCAACGCGGAGAAAACCTTGGTGTCACCAAGCGAGTCCAGGCACTCGTCCATGCGCGGCAAAGGGTACGTGTCCTTCACCGTCACTGCGTTCAGCCTGCGGTAGTCTCCGCAAAAACGCATTGACCCGTCCGGCTTGGGCACTAGCAACACTGGTGACGCCCATTCTGACTGCGCTGGTTCTATCACTCCTGCCTCTAACATCTTCTGTACTTCTGCATCTTCTACTTCGCGGGCTTTAGGCCCGGCCCGATACGGGGCTTGTGCGATGGGGCGAGTCTCGGGGATCAACTCGATCCGATGGACTGTGGTATTAATTTCACCAAGCGTCCCATCCTACATCCTTGAATACTTCTTCAACATCCGACGGAACCGCTCGCGCAGCCGTTCCGGCACGTGGCTCAGGTCGAGTTCCTCCACGTCCGGCACCGGGGTCTCAATCCGCTGCTCCGGCCTCGACGATGCCGTCGCAGAGAGCCCACTCGACCGTTCTTCTGGCTGGTCCTCGCGCGCTTGATCCGACGGTTCGCATCTTATCTCGCCCTTAGGCGTCTTGGTGGAATTAGGAAAATTTTCCTTCTTCCTTTCTTGAATTCCGAGAACTTCACCAATGGTGGTTTTGCTCTCGAGCGCGGCTCTCGGGTGCGGTAATAATTCTGCCACCACTTGGCCTTTTTGCACCCTGACAGGGTACGCCCTAAAATTCGCAACGAGTAAACGAAATGGCCGGTCAGGCTCAACCTAAACGACACCATTTGTACACGTCAGCCCGTGCCTTTCGTACAACGACGAGTACGGCTGAACCACAACCAAGCCCGCCCTCCTCGAGGTGCACTCCACGACGCGTTGCGTCCCTGGCTCGATAGTCGTGGCTCTTGCCACTTTTACCTTACGAGAAATTCGCTCCCCCTTTCCATCAGTCTCGTCCTCTCCCGGGACGAGATTCTTCTTCCCTTTTCTCGTCGAGAACCGCCTAACTATCGGAACCTCCGAGAAATCCGCCAACTCAACCGTTTTCTACCTTAGATAAATTGCTTCCACAAACCGGTCACAGTAGTCAGCGCTTAGAATTAGCGGGACGGCTAGTTTTTCGCATACAATAAACTCGGCTGCGGCCACACATTTTCCAAGCCTCACAGGCATTGTAATTGTGCCGAGAGTCCGGAGTGGCCTATTGTTTGCGTTGCCAATTGGGTCGGTCCGTAGGACACCGGAGATTCCATTCCAGCCGGGAGTTCCGATTTTCGCACAAGGTTTGGTCCCGCGCCGGTGTCTAATACAGACAACACCCGGCTCATCAATCCGACTGTTGGTCCAATGTCCGCGTAAACTTTGTAGTTTTTTCGCGCAAGAACCAAAATCTTCTCGGGACACTCTCTTCGCGTAACCCTGTACCAGGGCCTTCGAACTTCTTCCAGCGGATGATCTCGGGCTCGGCTCAAAATTCTCTTGACTTGGGCTGGCCCTTTGGGCTTATCCACCAATCCAACAACCTCCTCATCGAGGCCTTCCCTTCTTGCTAGAGACGGGGAACGGGACTGAGTCCCGGACGCAGTACGTTGAACCTGCGCCTCTCGTGACTCCCTCGAGATTCCCCTCTCTAGTTTCCCTGCGGCGACGGGTTTCTTCTCACGTCCGACGACGCGGGCCCAGCGGCGGGCCCTCGGAAGGGTTGGTTCGACCTCGGCGTTGAAGCACTCGGCGTGCTCGCCGTCTGCAAATCGAACCAACTCTTGACCTTCAGATAACTCGTCGATGGTATCCCTAATCTCTCCATCGGAGACAACGCCTCATAATTTCCCAAAACTTGGTGCATTTCCCGGAGGGAAATAATGTACGTTGGCGCGGCGTGCCCCTTTTCGTAACAATGATAGCACACCAGTCCGTGCTTCTTGACGGGATATTGCGGCCTACGTCCTCCACGGGCCGGCGGCCTTCCTTGATGTTGCGGCCTTCCCATCCAGCCTGGCCTTCGAAACGTTGTTCCCCTGTCTTCCATCGGAATGCGCGGCGCCGGCGTGTGGCCGCGCCCCCGGAACATCATCACGGGATCCGTGGGCTCTGAAAACGACTTCGTCGTGTATGTGGTCGTCGGTAGAGTTGACGACCCGCTTGCCCCGTAGTCCTCGTGTCCGTAGCCCTCCGATGGCTCAAATAAAATTGCCTTCGGCTACCAATGCTCCTCAATACTGATTTTCGCTGCTTCCGTGCGCACCGCGTTCATCTGACGCGGAGATTGATTCGGCTAAGTGGACGGCGGCCTGGCCTTTACGCCCGGGATAAGAAGCCCTCGGCTTCTTCCCCGCCCTGAACGTCGACGGCGTCTGAATCGTGACCTTTTTGGTATTCTTGTCCTTGCCGCGGCTCGCCGAGCCATGCGCCTTCGCGTAATTAACTAGTCTCAAAAACGAAACGTCCCGATTGTCTTGTCGGTATTGAGATACCATCTGCTTGATACTCGAATCGAGTCCTTCAATAAACATCGTCATTTGTTCTTCCATCGAATATACGTTTCCACATCGATTGCTCGCATCCGTCAGACGGATATCAAATTCCATCTCGTCTTCAGACGGTCTTTGCTGAACTTCTCGCAATGCGAGCACGGCTTGACAGATCGCCTCGTCGGTTGCGAAACTCCTCAACAACCACTGTACGGCCTCTGGCCAAACGGACACCTTTCCGTGATGAGACCCGGCTGTGTGAGACACCGAAGTGTACTGTCTCAAGGCGATGCCGCTTAGAAATTTGGGCAACAAGCGGATCGCTTGCCCCTCGCTCATTTCTTGAGTATCAAACTCTTGAACTAACTTTGCCAAAAAATCCAACACAAGGACCCCGTCCTCACCTGTGAACGTGTTTTCCTTCTTCACCTTAGGTGGAATATCTCTCCTGATTTTTGCACGGCGGTCAGCCGGGAACTTGACAAATATGTCTGCGGGTTCCGCAAACGGTACGTTCGGTACGAAAGTAATTTCTTGAAGAGGTAGTTGGTCGGATTCAGCTCCTCCAACTCCTCCCATCGCGGCCCGTGTCGCGTTGCGACGTCCTCTAGCTCAGCGTCCTTGTCTATCCGCGAGGCGGACGAAGTGATCCCGCCCCGTCTGGAGGTAATTTTCTTGCCCTGCGAAATTCCTTTTCCTTCCTCGGAACGATGTTCGGAATTGCTGGCATGGTTCGACGAACCGTCGTCACCATCTTCGGAAAGGCCATTCGACTCGGTCATTGAGTCTTGGTCCTCCGGCTCGTCACTACAGTGACTCTTGCTCCTGCGTCGCAGATTCTTCTTCGAAGTTTTCGACTTGGAACTCCGCTGTACGGCGGCCTTGTCCTTCTTCGATCGATGGTCGCCTTCTCCACCCATTGGGAGCGGCTCTTGCCCGGCGACCTGTTCAAGGTTCTTGAGACGATGAGCGGCGCGGTCAAACTTGTCGTCGATACTGGCTCTAAATTTCCCCAAGGACTCCAAAGCATGATTCGCGTCGCGCCTTGCGTCCCTGACTGAAATTTTCACCGAAGCTGCGACCTCCGGCTCCAGACCGTCAGTCGCATCACCTCGCTCCTTCTCGACGAGATCCACTCGGGCCGATAGCTCTCCTAAAACAGTGTGGAACTCGGATGCTTGCAACTCCAGTTACTTCCGGACGAGGGCTAATTCGGCCTCGAGATTTTTCGTCATCTCTTGGCGAATTTCCTCGCCCATCTTCTCGAACCTGTAGGATAGGTTATCCTTGTCGCCTTCAGTCCCCGTCGGGGATTCTTGACCTTCGGGATCCGTGGCCGTATTGGCCTGGCTTCGGGTGCGAGGACCTCGCGGGATCCTCGACGCCCTTGCCGATCCGATTCCGCTCGCCCCGGGACCGACGTCCCCGGGGGCGCTTGTCGACATGGTTCGTTTCCAAAAACGAACCTAACTTAACACAAAAAAAAGAAAACGCTACAGCACCTGAATAAACTTACGTCGCCGAGGAAACTCCCGTAGTCCGATTCAGCTTACGCAGTTTCTAGGTCGGATCTCCTGTACGCAGTATTCTAGGTCGGGAGACCACTTTTGTAGTGCAATGCGCCTGTCAGGCAGAGACCGCGGTCCGATGGTCCAGCAAAAACAACAACAGCAGCAAAAAGAAGAACTGCCGATGGCACAGCGCTACAGAGTGTCCGACTCTCCCTTCTCCGTTTAAACGAGCTTGCGACTCGTAGTAGCTCAGATCCCTGATAGGGGGGGGCACAGAGAAATAGCCCGGCCCGGGATCGGTGTGGTAGAGACTTGCGAAGAGAACTGCTCGACGGGTGTGTGGTGGGGCGCGTACTTAGGTACCCCGGTTCCACTGGGTTGTAAAGCCAATGCTCGTTGAGCTTCTTCCACACTTTGTAACGTGACAAGGCCTTCGACGGGGGCGTCGCAACACAGCCCGACGGGATGAAATGAAAGTAGCAGCGCTACGTCAACCGTGCCGCCCGATGGCTCGAAACACCTACACCGGCTCGGTCGCAACCGACGCCGATGGCACCAACACTGGCTTGTAACACGACGAAGCCCTTCGAGGGAGACGTCGTTGCAACAGTCTCCGTCGGAAAATGGGTCACAGTAGTAGCGCTACGTCAACTGTGTCGCCCAATGGCATATACACCTACACCGGTTCGGTCGCAACCTAGGCTGATGGCACCAACACAAGATAAGGGAAAAATAGGTAGAATTAGAGATAGAAAAGGATAGGGAAATAAAGGAAAAAGAAAAAGAAACCCCCGAGCAATAGATGATGCCGTAGGCTTAGGTAAAAGGGAGCGTCTTGGTAGAGACGGACTTCGACCAAGGCGACATTCAACTCCGGCAACTCGGGTTGTCTTTATTGACTTGGTCGGACAAAGGGCTAAGTTATATATCGCCCCGCTGGAACCACTACAGTAGCTCGCGACGCTAGATCCTAGATCTAATCTAGTGTCAGCAAAATTAATGCCAACTAATTAACTAAATAAAATAAAATAATTAAAAATTAAAACTGTGCAATTATTCACACGTGTGTCCCACAACCCGGACTACTTTTCATATCCAAATATTTTCCTTTCTTTTCACCCCCCTTTTCAGGTGCGTATTGCACTACAAAGATACCGCCTGAAGCTACGACAACTGACACAGAGTGTCGGAAGAGCACAGTAGAGGAGATCGAAGGAATGGTTGAGCTGTTGGTGGGCTCTCGGGCGAGGATCTCTATTGCAAATTTCTTAAATCCCTCAGAGGAAGACGAGGTAACTGCAATGGTATCAGTTGAGGACGTGGTGTCAAGTACGATTATGGAAATGAGGGATGGCGAGGATCAAGATAGGGATCGAGCGGAAAGAAACGACAGTGAGACCTGCGAATCGTTCACAATTGACGAGCAATTGAAAGCATTAGCAATTGTTAAGTCTTTGTTGGAGGATTGCGACGACATTTCTCCAGAAATTCAAGTTGTGATCAATCGTCAGCAGCGCAGTTTGCGTACCAAGAAGAGGAATTGCACAGTCCAGACGAGGATTGATACATTTTTAAGTAAAGCACAGACATTCTGAGAGATGCAGGTCACCGTGACACCGTTATGATATGGTCTCCGGATGTGAATATCCTCCGCAAATGGATACGGATTACGTCCACCGAGCGTATCCATATCGAGAGGGTTCAGGGTGTGTCTTAACTTGCCCGAGTTCGCTTTGCTTGCCCGAGTTTGCCGGTCATTTATTAATTTTTTAATGTAAGTACACGCCTTTCCCTTACGTTAGTAGTGGACAGGTGTCCCAGAGCGACGGTGCTGACTTACAGAGGCATACAGCGTCATAAATTGCCAGAACACAACGAGGAGGACACTGTGGGTTCTACAAATTCGCTCCGAGGACGCATCGGCAGGGACGTGACATGCTGCAGCGTTAACAACTTCGCCCCAGGGACGCGTCGACATGGACGCGAGACGCTGCGGCGTCGCTCGCTTCCGACCCAGAACGTGGCCATTGCCGGTGATCCCGGATCACCGGGATAAATAATTGATCTCACCCCTACTTCTCTCCTTACTCCGCGGGATAGCGTATCTATCGCCGGCGCTGTTTGGTCAAAACGGATCTACAACCACTGCCCAGTATCGCCGTTCGCCTCCCCTCCTTTCTTCTCAATCTAATCACTCCTACGCAATGCACGGCAATAGAATCATCGCGGGTACGACCGCACTAACCGCAACCGCAGCTCTATTCTCCCTCCTTTCATTGCACCAAGCTATTTCAAACTATCCTCGACCCCGAAAAATCACAAAGCCATTAGATCTCCGACGGGGATGGACCTTTGTCAGAGCCAACAGGATTTTTAACGACAAAGAATTCAGTCGTACATACCGTATGGAGCGAAAGAATTTTAACCGCCTTCTGTTTTTAGTACGTCACCGCCTTGATAAGAACAAGGAAATGGCAGCAAGAGCCGGTAGGCAAATTGTGAGTCAGAGGCAAGACTACGAATTTTTTACGTATCATGGGGGGGAGACAGTTTATGGCTGTATGGCTGCTTTCGAGGTTGGAAGAAGCACTGTCTATCAAGTAGTTAAGGAGACACGCCAGGTTCTGAACAATGCACTGGA
This sequence comes from Chondrus crispus, assembly GCF_000350225.1. Classification (NCBI taxonomy): domain Eukaryota; phylum Rhodophyta; class Florideophyceae; order Gigartinales; family Gigartinaceae; genus Chondrus; species Chondrus crispus. The sequence continues at coordinate 101,149 of NW_005179057.1, forward strand.
CCTCCCAGGCCTCCCTGATTCTATCGACGGACTAGGGCACCTTGCCAACGACTTCCAGCGCTCTAGAAACCCTCCGAGCCCGCTTCACGGCTGTGTGGGAGCTCTTGACGGTATTTTTGTCCGAATCAAAAAGCAGTCAAAAGACGAGCATCCCGCGACTCTCTACTGCCGCAAAGGATTTTATGCGCTCCCCATTCAAGCGCTTGTGAACTCCGACTACCGTTTTATTTGTTTTCAGCCCTTGCCGCGGTTCTACGCACGACGCGCTTTCATATGCTGTATCGTCATTAGGACGATATCTGGAGGATGGTCGATTGGAGTTGGAGTATTGGATTGCAGGAGATGAGGCGTATAACTGTAGTGAATATTTGATAACAACAGTTCCGGCGTCGATGGCTAGCGATGTCGAGGACGCCTTCAATTTTTATCATTCGTCCTTGAGAATGCACGTCGAGCAATCTTTCGGCATGCCACTTAAGAAGTTTAGGATTCTGAAGATGTTGGAATATTCAGTCAAAGACTCTGCTGAAATTGTAGCAATTGCAATGAAATTGCACGATTTCGGTCTCAAGAACAGTGACAAGGCTCGCTTTCGGGTTCCCAGGAGTTGTGGGGAGTTGAGGGAAGAGCGCCGTATGATAAGGAAATGTGGGGAATGGTACGAAAGTGGGAAACAAGTTTATTTGGAAACGATGGGTCGAAAAGGAGGGTCTACGTCAGTGAAGAGGGATATGCTGATAGAGATTGTGCGGGAGGGGCGTTACACACGTCCGGCGGTTGGGCCCCTTCGAATTCCCAGAACTGTGCTGCGAGCCGGGACGTGAAATGGAGCGAGTATTAGTGGTGGGACATTTAATTTGATAGACAACGAAGTCGACTCACTTTGTAGGAGTGAATCACTCCTACAGAGTGAGGGGTGGAGGTGGGAATGACTATAAAGGCCCTTATGGCCTACTTATTTGTCTTCAACTTGAAGTCAGTGATATTTGCTGCTGTGGACTCGCTCCTTCTGCAGATGAAATTAGTGGCACTAAAGTAGCAAGCCCGTATCGTAGCACGTGCGGAGTGCCACCGCAGTCTCCATCTCCCTTTCCTGTCGCTTCCACTCGGCCCGGGCGGCAAGCTAGAAGTACGTCTCTGGACGACTTCCGTGGTGCGTATCAGCCCTATGAACCCGCACGTGTTCGCGTGGGACCACGATTGCGTCGACCTGTCCGTGCTCGGCAAGACGGATGACACGTTCGTGGACGAAGAGACTGCGCCGCACGTGTCGCGTGTTCTACGCCTGTTCGTGGTAGCAGACGGCAAGCCGGAGCACGCGGTACTGCTGTTTGAGGAGCGGCACGAGAACGCGCCGACCTTTTGCGCGCACCGTGCACATGGTGCGGGAGTCCGTCGGCGGCCCGTTCCGTGCGCTTCGCTGCATCTTCGACTCCAGCGTTGTCGTGGACGTGACGCTGCCGGGCAAGTTCGAACTGGACGTCGAGATGGACGGAGTCGGCGTCGAGGTGGATGGAGCGTTCCAGGGAAACGTCAAGATATAGAGTGGCGCGGAGGAAATCGAGGTCAACGTGCTCAAGAGCATGTACATGGACCTCGAGTCGGAGAGCAGCCATGTGCCCGGCGCAATGCTGCAGGGCAACTTGACAGTGCGCAATGACACACGAACAATGGGCGCGTGGATGTCAGGGCGTGGGAGGACCGAGTGTCCGCATTGTGTCCGGGTGCGGGGTTATTGAGGCGAGGGCGCTGTACGCGGAGTGCAGGAGGCGGAGGTCGAGGGACGGCACGGTGCGTTTGGGAGGGGCGCAGGGGTATACCAATGTACGGACGGTGAAACGGGACGTAGAGGTGGCCACCGTAGAGGGGTGGCTGGATGTGGAAACGGATTTGGGGGATGGGGAGGCGAGGTTGAGCTTGCCGAGGGTTGTTTCGATATGCCCACGACGGGGTGATGTGAGACTGGGGCTGCCACAGGGCTAGAAAACCGGGGTCGTGCTGGAGGGTAAGAGACTGGATGTGCATAATGGCGTGCTGGAGAGGGAAGAGGGAGAGGGAAAGATGGCCCGAGGGGAAGTGGGGGAGGGGGATGAACAGGGGGGGACAGGGCGTCTGTACATGCGACAGCTCCCGTGGAGGACGTGGTGGTGTGGAAGCAGGTTTGGAAGGAGAGGATGCGCAGTTCGCCGGACGGGACGAAGGAGGAGTCTCCGAGATGGGTTTCGGACGTGGGGCGCGGGCAAAATAGGGACAGTTGGTTGCAGGAGGACGAGGTTGTGTTAAGTTGTTGTTTACGAAGGCAGATGGGAAAGGTGTTTGGGGGCGAAATGACGAAACCCCGACGATTTCTAGGGAATTATTGGCTGCATTTAAATTTCAGCTTCTGCGCGAAGCGCAAAAAGACATCAACATTTACCCAAAAGCATGGCGTTGCATGCTTCCCGTCCCTTTGCTCATCATCAGCTATCGCTTCCGACCTCTCTCCACCGCCGCCCTACCGCTTCACTTGTCCTCAACATGGGTGCGAGGAGTGGCCATTCTTTTGATAGAAAGCGCGACCAACTCATGGACCTCTTCACAGAGACAGTGCAATATCATACTCCCCACCTCGAACCGCGAGGAACGCCCCGAACCACATGTCCCGACGCCAATCCGTACTGACTCACTGCTTCCCATTACCACTCAAGCCAACCTTTTCACGTACAAAGAGCTTGAGAAAATTACCCGCAAGCACAAGGGAATCGGTATGTCGCTCTTCCGTCTTCCCCGTCGCTTCTTACTGCTCCTGCTCACGTCACTGACTCTCCGCTTTTGAAACCCCGACATGTCGGAGACGAGGCTGCGCTCCGTACGCTACCTCAACGAGGTGCCCTCCGTACGTCACATCCGCTCAACAATCCCGCCCGCCTCCGCGCCCGCCCCCCGTCCTGCTTCGTGCGCGACCCGCATCCGCCCCACGCATCGCTCCCCCGCCATCTGCACATATCTGCGCCCCCCGATATCTGCGCCGCTTCCTTCGCGTTTGGCGAAGGATCGTATTCTTCTTCTCGGGCGCCAGGTTGATGATGAGGTCGCGAATGCACTCGTTGCGCAAATGCTCTTTCTTTCTGCTGACGACCCCACGAAGGATATTACCCTTTACATCAACTCTCCTGGGGGTTCTGTGTCTGCGGGGCTGGCCATTTTTGATACCATGCAGTACATTCCATGTGATGTAGCGACCATTTGCTTCGGAACTGCAGCATCAATGGGAGCATTCTTGCT
>NW_005179057.1:104622-106184 GCF_000350225.1 Chondrus crispus
TACCGACCCCGCGGGGTTGGCGCGCGGCGCACGGGGCCGTCGCGCAGCTCGCCGCCGCGGGCGTCCTCGCGCCCGCCGAGCGAACGCAGGGGGAACGCACGGAACGCACGCAGCCACTTGCGCTGCCGCACGTGCTTGACCGCCTCTTCGACGATGACGCCTCGCCGCAGCTGCGACGCCGCCGCGCGCCATCGTGGGTCATGGACGCCGTCACGGAGCGCGTCGAGGCCATGGGCAGCGCCGCACTGGCCGCCCCGGACTTGCGCTACCTGGGCTGCGCGAGCCCCGCGGAGGTGGTGGAGGTGCGCGCCGAGGAGCTGCAGAGGGGAAAGGTGCGCCTGCCGCTGTTCGACGGCCTCCGCTGGGAGGAGGTGCACGGGCTGTGCACGCTGGCGCTCGTCCCCGCGGCGTATGAGATGATGTCCGTGCTGGACGGCGGCAACTTGCCGCTCAGGTTTGTTGGACTCGGCTGGCTCCTGTCGTTTGGTGGCCTGGTCTCGTACCCGCAAAGCGGGGAGCTGTGGATGAAGTTTAAGGAAACGCTGGACAAGTACTCGGTGAAACAGGGGTAGCGCGTTAGGGAATGCTGTGTGTAAATACCGTAGAGGCAGTTTTTTTGGAGTTGTGTTGTGTGTGTTTGACACACACACACACACGGCGCGTTGGCGACGCGGAGGACGTGAGGCCGACGTTTAGTTGGGAGCAAGCCGGGTTGTAGGCGGGCGTCTGTAAGGCGCGGGCATGTGAAAGTGTCGGCGCGCGAAGCGCCGGTCAGCCCTCCCTGACGGCAATGTCGGGGAGTGTGCCACCGCGCGTGCTTCGCGCCGGCGTGCATCGTCCGTGCAGCCTGCAGCCGCGGTGCACGGGCATCCTCGAGGACGTGTGCGCAGCCATTCGCGGCGCGCCCCCTCCGCGCGCCCCTCGTCGTGTCACGCCCCCGATTCCACACCCGCGCGCCCGGAACAGCGCCGCCGTGCGCTGCGCTGGCACACCCATGACGTCGCCGCCGCGCCTCGCCCGGCACAGCCGCAGCACAGCGCCGCGCTGCCGCCGGCACACTGCCCGCCGGCACGCATGCCTGGCCTGGCATGCAGCCGCGGAAACTGGCAGCTGCCAGTTGCGCATCCCGCTATTTCTGCCAGAAACATGCTTGCGCGCAGGACGCTCGCTCCTTTATATGGAACCTCCTGCTGCTGCTGCTGCTGCTGCCGCCGCCGCCAACACCGTGTCCGCCTCCGTAATACTTGTACCCTTCGAAGGGTTTGTACCGTAGCTAAACTTTGCGGTAGCCTGGGAGAAATCTAAATTCAACCGGTGCCAGCAGCGTCATCCGCAAAATCCCCCAGCGCCTCCGCAAAATCACTTTGCCACCCACCACTCCCGCTTCCACCCACCGCCGCCTCCTCGCATCGGCGCGCGATCCCCGCCGCCGCCCACGCCCTCCCTCTACCCCATCCGCCGCCCACGCCCTCCCCCTAACCCCATCCGCCGCGCCGCGATGCCGTCCCCGCGCCCGCGGCTCCGCACGCCTGCTTGCGCCGCCCGCCGCGCGCCCGGGCCTG